>NC_090378.1:124934948-125017992 GCF_036365525.1 Heterodontus francisci | reverse complement strand
TGTGTAAAATTAAAGTGCATGAGATTGTGGGCTAGTGTATTGCAATGGATAGGAAAATTGGTTGGCAGACAGGGAAACAAAGAGTAGGAATAAACGGGTCTTTTTCCAAATGCAGGCAGTGACTAGTGGGGTCGAGCAGGCAGATTATTATCTGAATGGCCATAAAACTGAGAGAGGGGAATATGCAACGAGACCTGGGTGTTCTTGTACACCAGTCGCTGAAGGTAAGCATGCAGGTTCAACAGGCGGTAAAAAAAGGCAAATGGTATGTTGGCCTTCATAGTGAGAGGATTTGAGTACAGGAGCAGAGATGTCTTGCTGCAATTATACAGGCCCTGGAATATTGTGTGCAGTTTGGTCTCCTTATCTGAGGAAGGATGTTCTTGCTACAGAGTGGAGCGCAGCGAAGGTTTACCAGACTGATTTCCTGGATGGCGGGACTGACGTATGAGGAGAGATTGAGTCGGTTAGGATTATATTCGCTGGAGTTCAGAAGAGCGAGGGGAGATTCCTCATCGAAACCTATAAAAATTCTAACAGGACTTGACAGGAGTAGTTGCAGGAAGGATGTTCCCGATGGTGGGGGAGTCCAGAACCAGGGGTCATAAGTCTAAGGATATGGGGTAAACCTTTCAGGACAGAGATCAGGAGAAATTTCTTCACCCAGAGAGTGGTGAACATGTGGAATTTGCTATACCACAGAAAGACAGTTGAAGCCAAAACATTATATGTTTCCAAGAAGGAGTTAGAATATAGCTCTGGGGTTTAAAAGGGATCAAAGCATATGGGGGGAAAGCGGGAACAGGAGTTGGATGATCAGCCATGATCATAATGAGTGGCGGAGCAGGCTCGAAGGGGCCGAATGGCCGCTACTCCTGCTCCTATTTTATATGTATGTTTCTATGAAAGGACAATGTTCAATTTGACCATAAGGCTTATGAAATGCCCAGTCAATACAACTGCTCTCACATACAGTGTACACCCTATTGTGTTCTCTGCACCACCCATTTATTCTCCTGAGGGCCAGGAGAAAGCTTTTTGACAGGATATCGCACACATACCATGATGGACGTGCTCTCCAAAATGGGGCTTGGGGAGGGAATCCGCAATGAGTTCAAACTGCTCTACACAAACATCAGTAGTGCAGTCTCAATCAATGGGTGGGAATCAGAAAGTTTTCCCCATCCAATCTGGAGTCAGGCAGGGCTGTCCTCTCTCCTCTGTCTTTATTTGTTTAGAGATGCAGCACTGAAACAGAACCCTTCGGCCCACCGAGTCTGTGCCAACCAACAACCACCCATTCTATACTAGACCGCAATTGTTGACAACCGCGATCGGTAGGTGCCGCTTGTTTTGGCACATAGCGACAGATTACCAGACAGCATGTGCCAACGAAACGTCCACGCACAGCCTGCAACTGCAGCAGCTGCCAGGACTAAAGATGGCGCTGCTCAAAAAATCACAGAGATGAAACCTAACAAACACGTGGCAGAATACAATGGCCGGAGTGAGAGAGTGGAGCGGATCAGCGCGGGGGCCGGGAGATCAGCGCGGGGGCCGGGGAGAGCAGCTGCGGGGCCGGGGAGAGCAGCGCGGGCGGAAGGGGGCCGGGGAGATAGCAGCGCTGGGAGACCAGAAGGTAACAGTGCCAGGGAGGGGAGAAAGAGGGAGAGTAAGGAAGGGGAGGGGGAGGGGGAGAGAAGAGGGAGGGAGGGGGAGAGAAAGAGGGAGAGGAAAGAGGGAGGGGAGGGGGGGGAGAGAAAGAGGGAAGGGGAGGGGGGAGAGAAAGAGGGAGGGGAGGGAGGGAGAGAAAGAGGGAGGGGGAGGGGGGGGAGAGATACGGGGGGGGGAGAGAGAAGAGGGAGGAGGAGGGGGGGAGAGAAGAGGAGGAGGGGAAGGGGGGAAGAGAGAGAAAGAGGGAAGGGAGGGGGGAGAGAAAGAGGAGAGAAAGAGGGAGGGAGGGGGGAGAAGGGGGAGAGAAAGAGGGAGGGGAGGGGGGAGAGAAGGGGGAGGGAGGGGGAGAGAAGGAGAAGGGAGTGGGGGGGAGAAAGAGGGAGAGGGGAAGGGAAGGGGGAGAGAAGAGGGAGAGGGGAAGGGGTAAGGAGGGGGGAGGGGGGAGAGCTGGGGGGAGAGGGAGGGAAGGGGAGGGGAAGGGAGAGAAGGGGAGGGGGAGAGAGGGGGAGGAGGAGAAGGAGGAGAGGGGAGGGAGAAGAGAGGGGGAGGGGAGAGGGAGGAAGGGGAGCGGGAGGGGGGGAGTGGGGGGGAGAGGAGAAGGAGAGAGTGTGGTGGGAGCATGCGCCAGAACCCGAAGAGAAGCCTAGTGGCGGCAGCCAGCGAAACGGAAGAGGAGCCCGTGCCTTTCTGCCTGCCATGCGCCATAAAAAAAGACCTTACTGGCCCAGTCCCCTGACCCGACCTGGTCATCCAAGGTCTTCCCCGCCACGCTCGTCTCCCCGTGGTCTCTCGGCTCTCGTCCGGCCCTCTCCATTCAGCCGTTCCCTCCAGCTGCGGATGCCCAATCCAGTTGCTTTCTCCCCTTCTCCACAGTACTTCAGGCATTGCAACTGTTTGGTCCCTGCATTTTGCATGCTCCCTCTCCCCACCCCTCCCCGGCACTCCCCATCCCTCCCCCTCTTCACCCACTCCTCCCTCTACCCCCCCCACCATAGTTGAATATCTGAAGTGCAGTTGCAAAGTCGGGGAAATAGCATGCAAAACAAAACCTCAACAATTCTGGGTTTCATTATTGAAAAGTTTTATTAAGTTCATTAAGTATCCGAGGAACTGCTGTGCATGGATACATGAGTGTTGTGTCCAGCATTCCCGTTAGACAGACAGGCCGAGTCTCTGCTATGCACAGCTAAAGAGATTGTTCCTGGAGAGCCTTGTGGTGAATAAACGCTTGGCTCTCTATTCCACTACTGTATTGTCCATGTGAAGAAGGCAAAGTCACAAGAGTCTGAGCTCAGTCTATTCTTGGTGAATGTTCCCCAAGCGCATCCCAATGTGCATTCCCAATTCATCCATAAATGCAATGTTCCTTTCCACATCGTGACCAGCTCCGCAGCATGATCCAGTTGCCTTCGTTGCTTGAATGCTGACCTTAAGTCTCAAGGATTGTTTTCTCGACGGCATGTTTTACATGAAAAGAAATAAAGCAAATCAGAGTCAGAGCTAGCCTCCCTCCATCCACTGAAATTACTGTTGCGCACACCTTTTTAAGTTCTGCAGTGAAGGCACCAATTGATAACGTCGCCAATGAAGCACTTATTACCCACCTCAGATGCAGGAATCATCACATCCTTGCGTCATCTCCTGCACTGCCTCCTTTGCTTGAATGCCGTCCTTAAGTCTCAAGGATTGTTTTCTCAAGGGCACGTTTTACATGAAAGAAAATAAGGAAAGAACATCAGTGTCAGAGCTTCCCTCCCTCCAATGAAATTACTGTTGATCATGCTTTGTGTTCTGCGGTAAAGGCATGTACTGATAACACCGCCAATGAATCACTTAGTACCCACCTCAGCTGTAGGAGTCAGGATGATGTAACTGCCCCTATCTCGTGATGGTTCAATGCTGCTCTCAGGGAAAACATGAATGATGTGAGGGTGCTGGAAAAGAAGCACATTTCTTTTGGGCTATGAACATAAAGCTGGCCATTTAGCCCAGCAGTTCCCTGCCAGTGGTTATGTTACTCGTGCGTCTTTCCATCCATTCCCATTTAATCCTGCCTACTACTATCACCAGTTGTGTTCACAGCAAGAGCATTCACATTTCTGCTACCACTGGACACGGCATGCTTGTTTCTTTTAGTGCTCAGTCTCTTCTTGCTGAATGTTCCCCAAGTGCTTGACCCCTTTGGACGCCCTCTCTGCTTGACAGGCAGCAACTGGCAATTGCGGAGTCTCACAAGGCTCTGCATGGTTGTTTCAACGTCAGATGGGGAAACAGGTGGCTGTGTGTCCATGAGCACTGCCCTGATGGGTGTAGGAGCAGGTAACTGTGTGTCCATGAGCACTGCCCTGATGGGTGTAGGAGCAGGTAACTGTGTGTCCATGTGCACTGCCCTGATGGGTGTAGGAGCAGGTGACTGTGTAAGTGAGCAGCAAGGAGAGGGTACCGCAGGTAGGGGAAGTGGAGATTTGAACAGGCAGGCATATGTATGGTCCATCAGATCATTAGGCCAGGGGGTGAGACGCTCAGGATCCAGGGTTTGTGACACGTGACTGATGTCCAGCGCGCGGCCACCTCCATCCGAAGGTGCTTCCGGGCAATTGTTGGGCATAGTAAATGGCTCCATCTCATCAGCCAGTCCTTGCTGCCAGCGTAGAGTCTGTTGCCGCAGCCAGTCCAGTCTCCTCATGAATGCTGCCGTTCCACTCTGCAGAACGGCCTGTTGTAGCTGGTACAATTGATCTGAAAGCAAGCGGTATTTTTCATTGTGGCTGAGGGGCCTTGGCTGTTCCTCTGTAATCACTATGGCAGCAGCCATGCCTGTCGTCGTTGGTGTCTGAGATGCACGCCAGCGACAATTGGGGGCGAGCCTGTCCAAAGGCAGACCCAGATGCCTCTGCACAACAACAGCATATTTGCAGGGCAACAAAATCTGAATGGAGAAGATGCAGCTGCAGGTAGCCTGGCCATCATGTATCTGCAGTGTGTACTGTTTGGCGCCAGAAATCACAGTCACTGTGCCTTCATCCTGCTACATGCGGTGGCCCAGCCAATGGAAATGTTTTCAGAGCAACTCACAACAGGGACTGGAGAACATGCGGTGGCCCAGACAATGGAAATGTTTTCAGAGCAACTTACAACAGGGACTAGAGAACATGCGGTGGCCCAGACAATGGAAATGTTTTCAGAGCAACTCACAACAGGGACTGGAGAACATGCGGTGGCCCAGACAATGGAAATGTTTTCAGAGCAACTCACAACAGGGACTGGAGAACATGCGGTGGCCCAGACAATGGAAATGTTTTCAGAGCAACTCACAACAGGGGCTGGAGAACATGCGGTGGCCCAGACAATGGAAATGTTTTCAGAGCAACTCACAACAGGGGCTGGAGAACATGCGGTGGCCCAGACAATGGAAATGTTTTCAGAGCAACTCACAACAGGGACTGGAGAACATGCGGTGGCCCAGACAATGGAAATGTTTTCAGAGCAACTCACAAAGGCAGAGCAGCTTACCTTGGAACAATCTCCTGTGTCAAATAAAAATGAAGCAAGTCTCCAAAACGAATAAATAATTCAGATAAAATGCCCGACGAAACCTCCGCTCCTTCCATTTTCAAAAAGTCGCGCCGAAGCTTTGACGCATGCGCAGAGGCCAAACTGGCGCGTCGGCGAGGAAGACGAAATAACGCGATGACGTCATCTGCGCATGCGCACAACGTTCCTGGCAGGTCGGACCGCAGCGCATGCGCAGAGATGAGGAGACTGTGCGCGCATGCACGTACCGCGCGTCTGCGCATGCGCAAAGCGGTCCTGGTAAGTCGGACCGCAGCGCATGCGCAGGGGGCATGAGACCGTCTGCGCATGTGCGCACCGCGGCGCATCCTGATGACGTTCTCCGATGAAGTAGCGTTGTCATGAATTACTTTGTTTATACCAACCCTACAGTAATCCCATATTCCCTACCACCTACCTACACTAGGGGCAATTTACAACAGCCAATTTACCTATCACCTGCAAGTTTTTGGCTGTGGGAGGAAACCGGAGCACCCGGCGAAAACCCACGCGGTCACAGGGAGAACTTGCAAACTCCGCACAGGCAGTACCCAGAATTGAACCCGGATCCCTGGAGCTGTGAGGCTGCGGTGCTAACCACTGCGCCACTGTGCTGCCCTGTTTGTTTGTTGTATAGAACCCTTTGCTGAGTCCATTAGGAAGGATGTGGGCATTAGAGGAATGACAATCCCAGGCAGCGGAGGCACTCGGAGCAAAACCTCCCTGTACATGGACGACGTTGCTGTCTTCTGCTCGGATCCACTGTCCGTTCGCAGACTAATGAGCATCTGTAGCCAGGGTACAACATAAACTAGGAGCAGCGATCTCTCTCCGCCGTAGGTAAGAACCTGGTCATCGGATCCGAGGTGTTCACACTGTTGCTGTATATGGCACAGGTCTGGCCCATACCTCACTCCTGCACCGTGGCGGTCACATGAGCCATTTTCCACTTTATCTGGAGATGCAAAATGGACCGTGTCCGGAGGGACACAATGTTCAAACCTCTGCATTAGGGCGGAAAAAACATACCCAACGTTGCCCTCATCCTGATGTCCCCTTTCGTGTGCAGCTGCATCAAGCTGTGTGTAGAGCCCCAGTATGAAAACACCAAGTGTTATTATGTGCTGAGGTTCTATCTGTCCCCGGTGTTGCGAAGTATGGATCTGGTCATATTGCCGTGGAACGCTCCATCCAGTTGGACCATGCCGTATCACCTATCCTTCGTGGAAAAGTTTGTGCACAAAAACACCTTTGACCACAAATCCATCAGTGGTCTGCACGGAATGTCCTCAAGGCCCTACGGGATAAGGAGATGGTGGATCCTGTCGGATGGTTCCCCGAGCAGACTGCCAAAGTCATTTGGCAGAATCCCTCATCACCAGAACTTTCAAACAAGCACGAAGACGTAGCTTGGCTGGTGGTGAGAAGGGCCCTCTCAGTCAGATCCTTCCTGCACGCCCGGAGTCTCACCCCCTCTACACGCTGCCCTCGAGGTGGCTGTGGTGGGGAAGAGTCTGTTGCCCACTTCCTTCTGGAATGTGCCTTTGCAAAGCAGGTGTGGAAAGAGATGCAGTGGTTTTTGTCGAGGTTCATCCCAAGCAGCTCTGTAACACAGGAGTCTGTGCTCTACGGGCTGTTCCCAGGGACGCACACCGAGGTAAACATTAGCTGCTGCTGGAGGACCATCAATTCGGTGAAAGACGCTCTTTGGTCTGCCCGAAACCTGCTGGTCTTCCAGCGCAAAGAGTTGTCCATGATTGAAAGTTGCAGACTGGCACATTCCAAGGTCCAGGACTATGTGCTGAGGGATGCACTGAAGTTTGGGGCAGCCGCAGCAAAGGCCCAGTGGGGAAAGGTCCTCCCGCCATAGTGAACTGAGGGGCTGGACCCATGGAAAACCATTCGGGCTGTATACACTGAATATGGTTTAGCTGTAAAATGTACATGGCTTGTAAAATGGAATGGAAGGTTGTGAGGCAACTCACTCCTTTTTGAAGAAAACTGATTTCCTTTGCACTTTTTGGAATGTCAACTTGCTGCTGTTTTGGACTGTTCTGTAATGTATTTTATTTTACAGATTTTTGTAAATAAAATATATTTTGGGGAGGAAAAGCTTATTCCCCTGAGGGAAGTTCTGTGTCAAGAGTCTTTGATTTCCAAAGATGATTGCTTGTTGGGCTTGAAGGGCACATTTAGAGATTCCTGCATTCTCAGCAGGGAGTATCACGACAGGAGCCGATCTCGGGGAGCATCTTAACACTGAAGCTTTAAAATTCTAACCTGGTGCACCTATGACTGAGGCTCCATACCATGAGGGCCGCATTACTGAATTTCTCCTGTAGTTCTAAGGAACTGGATCGCTGTGTTGGCCGCAGAGTTCTTCGAATGCCTGGTATCGCACTCCCACCATTCTATCCCTCCACTCCAAAATATCTCACTCGGCCGCCCAACCAGCCCATGTGTCAACCTGCACGCGTGATCACAAGCGATGAGAATCGGTAGACTTTTTGAGAGGGCATCACCATCTCTCTGGATCCTGCTGTCACCCAACACCCCCCGCATGGAGCTTGCAGCAGAGAGATGAGTGGGAGCCCCCTGGCTCATTTCATACTCTAGTCCCAGCAAATGGCCAATTGTAGTAGCTACACTGTCATCCCAGGTAAGTTCTGCTAAGTCCACACAGCCTGGAACTTCAGTCTGAGAGTATGGTCAAACACCAGGGAGCTGGGCATACAAATTCTTCCTTCTATTTCGTGCAGCCTACAGTGTTTGAAACACCAAACTGACCTTTCTGACCAAGCTGATAGATTCTAAGGCCTGTGTTCTCAGCACCTCAGTATGTCTGTGAAACATGGGCAACTTACAGCTCTCAGAAAAAGCTCAATAATTTTTATCTTTGCTGTCTGCAGCACCTAATTGTCAACTGTTGTACCTGGGAGTCACTAGCTGATGAAAGAGGGAAATGGCAACACATCCTGTGGACTGGTGTGCACTACCATGATGATCAGCTGCTACAGCAGCTTGGCAACAGACAACAACGTCAAAAACAACAACACTCCATGCCACTTGACAGCTTCACCTGCAACACTTGTGGCAGAACCTGCCTCTTAAGGAATGGCCTTCAGAGCCATCAACAAAAGTGCACCAAGAGAAGACGCTCCACTTAAATGGATTGTTTGCTGCATGTCCATCATCTTTCATAGATGGAAGGATGCCAACCAACCAACAATGTTTAAAACTAACCCCAGTAATCTGGTCGCTGTGATTGACTGATTATCACCTTGTGTGGTTAAGGATTCTTTTACATATGTATTTTCAGGGTGTGGTAATTTAAAGATAAGGCAACAAGCAATTAGTGTTGGGTCGCTCACAATTAAGGTTTCTTGTTCATTATATTTCTGTGTTGATCAGGAACAATTTCAGTTAGTTACATTATAGCTTTCTCTTTCTAGGAATAATTCACAGCCCGCTCCTTAATCGAATTCTAAAGCTGCTGGCTTTAAATCCTTTTTATAAACTGCTATTACAGACTAAAGCTCCAAGGTACAAAGGTCACAGCACATTTATTTTTCAGAGGCACAAGTTATGCATCAGTGTGTTTTTTCAAGAATAACAAAGCCAGGTGCAGCCAAAGACGCTCACAATAATTGGAACCGCCTGATACGTTTGCATATTCTGACTGGGAGCACAAGGTCTTGGAGAAGAGAGGCACAAGATCTATTGGGTGCAAACAGGCTCGCCCCTTTAATCAGAGATCAGCCCCACTTACCTATCTCCTTATCATATTCTTCAGTCACATCTCTGTAAGATGGTAACCATGGCTCAGTTAGTAGCACTCTTACCAGGGTCAGAAGGCCATGGGTTCGAGTCCCACTCTAAAACTTGAGCACAAAATCTAGGTTGACACTCCTTAGTACTAAGGGAGTGCTACACTGCTGGAGGTGCTGGCTTGCAGATGAGACATTACAGCATGTTGTCTTAGATGGATGTAAGAGACCATGACACTGTGAAGAAGAGCAAGGGAGGTGTCCTGGGGCCAATATTTATCTCTCAACCAACATCACGAAAATCAGATTATCTGGTCATTAACACATTGCTGTTTGTGGGATCTTACTGTGTGCAGTTTGTCTCTTGCATTTCCTGCATTCTAACAGTGAGTACACTTCACAAAGAACTTCATTGAAAAGTGCTGTACAGCTAGTGACTGGTGGTCACGAAAGATGCTTTAGAAGGTCTGTCTGTCTTTTCTTCACAATTTGTCTCTTAAACCTACATTCTGCTTCCTAGGTAATTCACCCCACGATTCTGTTCATATTTTGGATGAAAAATTTCCAGCTGATTTATTCCTCATAATTTTTAAATCAAAAACTGAAAGCACAGGAGACACTAGCAGCTCAGTCCACCTGTGAAAAGAGCAGGATAAGAGATGTGGGCCCAAAGGAATGAATTACACTTGTGGAGTCGAATGGCTTGTTCAAACGACTTAAGCAAAAAGCAAGAGACGATTAAATGGCTGAAGTAAGATTCCTCATTAGACAATAGGAGGCTCAAAGAGAGAATTTTACGACATTAACAATACACAAGGGAGTGTGTGAACAGCTGAGGTTGTGAAGCAGGTAGAAATGTGAGCAGGCAAAACTGGCAAAATGGGGCCGGCTGCAGCAGGCTGGGAGAAGGAAAAGCAGGTGGACACAAGGGTGAGAACCACCCTGTCAACACTCTGTTGGGAGGATGGGTTGGAACAGGAAAATTCCCTGCCATACAGTATCAAAGAAAGGACTTCTTTTATCCTGACAGCTTTCCAGTTAACCCTCCCCTCTCCTCTCCCAATCAGTGATTAGTCTTGTATTAAAGGATGCCTTTCTTAACCAACCAAGGATCATTTTGTGATGGTTGCTAACCTTTCTGATTTACGCAAGCAGTACCCCTTTGTGTTGACTACTTTATCTCAATGCTTTTACATTTCGAGGTTCCTTATCTCATTACAAGGCAAATCTACACAGAAACTGTTTTCACTGTCTGCTCTCAAGGTCTCACCCTTGCACTGCAAGTAAGCATTTTAAAACTTGACAATCTCCCAGAATCCCTTTGCCTTGACATCTTGTCTATACTATGCCCTATTTCCTAAGTTTTTCCACTTTAACCATGCTACAAAGAAGGGTTCTAATAAAGCTAAATGTTAGTTTATGATAAGTTAGTTATTAGGTTATAATAGCTGGATTTTAACAATTAGTATGCTGGTTAGTAACCTAATAATCTGACAAGAAGATTAAAGGATTTGTTAGGGTAGATAGAGAGGAACAATCCCCTCTGGTGGGGGAATCCAGAACAAGGGAAATAAAATTAGAGCTAGACCGTTGAGGGAGGATGTCAGGAAGTACTTCTTTACTCGAGGGGTAGTCGAAATCTGGAGCTCGCCTCTAAAAGCTGTTGAGGCTGGGGGTCAAATCAAAATTTTAAAACTGAGATTGGTAGATTTTTAAGAGTAGTCAGGGTTATGGAACCAAGGTGAGTAGATGAAGTTGAGATACAGATCAGCCATGATGTAATCTAATGTTGGAACAGGCTTGAGGGGCTGAATAGCCTGCTCCTGCTCCTATGTTTGTTTTACTTTGTCCCTCTGCTAATGGCAGACCTATCCCCATCACTGTGAGTAATGAGGCTCCCCCACCCCTCTGCCTCACTGTATTAGTTGCCAATGGGCTGTGTAACTATATGTAAATCTTTGATGGATGGGACTTCCTGACTTGGGCTATCAGCATCCTACAGCAATAGTGACCACTGCAGGCTGAGCTTGCTATAGACATATTCCAGAAATGGAGGTATCAAATGTTCCATATAGTTTCTACTAACAGCCCTTTCTTCTTCAATCTCTGCAGGTGCCAACAAAAAAACTGAAAAAATACGAAAAGGAGTACCAAACAATGAGAGAGCAGCAGGCACAGCAGGAAGATCCGATTGACAGATATAAGGTAGGGAATATTCCTGTCAGAGTGAGGCTTTGCAAAACTATCTTGGAGGTGATGTTGGGAGTGCACTGATGTGAGGGGTTTGGAATCACAGAGACTAATGCCTGTGATGGCACAGTTTATGGGCCTGTAGTCTGTAATACAGATCACACTCTTCTCTCAGGCCAAGCTCTGTGAGGCTGTGGGAAAGGAGCCATAAGGGAGCATAGTGAAGGGTGGAGCACTGGTCTGCCATGTCTGGTGCCACCCTTTGAGCTGGGCAGGACATGCTGTCAATAGATGACCAGCGGGAATATAAATAACTCGGGTGTAGTTTTGATCACCTAAGGTGGTCAGAGAGGAATTGCCCAGATTTTTTTTCCCCTCACATTGTGTTTTTCTGTTTTTCACCTCTCCCAGGAGATCAAACGGCCAGCCTATATATTGTAATGCACAAGGTGTCACACAATATCAAATACTGTGATATACCAGGTATTTTTCATTGTCACCACTGTCCCCCACCCCCCCCCCCGCCTCCTTCGCCCCCCAGCAATACCCTGTATCCAGAGCTCTTATGCCCAGCAGGTGAACAAGAGTGGTTTTGGCTGGCTGTTTCTCTGGGATATTCACTTACTGACGCAGAGTGACACGGTGTGTGGAAGTCCCAGGTGGGGGCCCATTTTCTATTCCTTGCTGGTGTAGCTGGACACATTTGCCAGTAAGTTCAAACCAAACCTGCGGGATCATTATTCATTGAGCATATATGGAACAGGCTCCATTGGTGGAAGCAGTCAGTATTGATTCATTCAAATACAGATGAGAATTCTTTCAGAAAATAATATTTTGGGATATAGCATACGAGTAATTTGAGGCAGGACATGTGGTAAGTGCTGGGGAGGAACAGGTGACTTTGAACCCATGGTTCTCAAAGCTTTCCACCACTGGGGTTTTCCTCACATTAAAGACCTGCTACCCGACCCGAACCTGATGGGACCCCACAATATGTGTCGGGTTCGGGTCGGCTCGGGCCAGACACGCATGGTAAGTGCTCTGCTGGTAAGTATTAAAATTAAAAAACTTACCTGAGCTGAGAGTCCGGGGCGTCAAGCAGGGAAACTGAGTCTGAGCAGTGAGCGAGTGACGTCTCTATGATGTTATCACACACACGCTGCAGCTTCCTGGAGTCAGAAGGTAAGTAAAGGGATGGTCGAGACGGGCTCGGGCCAGGCCGAGTCGGGCTCGGGCCAGGCCGAGTCAGGGTCAGGGCAAAATTGGAGGGACGCGGGTCGGTCTCGGGTTCGGGTCAGGTTCTTTTTCCCCAGCCTTTACCGCACATCGTGTCTGGGTCTATTGGAGACAAATTAATCACAGCAATCAATCTCTGTCAGTCAATAACTCCGTTACTATTGTATCATGCAATTACCAGGATGTTTAAAGGCAAACTAGATGGACTTCAGTCTTTTTTTGTCTGGTAATTGCTATGAAACTGCCCTGCCCTCAGGGTAACCAGAGCCGATTGAGAGCTGAGGGTGTACTAATCACAGCAGCATCCTTTGGAAACTGCAAGGGAACGGTCTCGCTGTGTAATTGTTAATACAGACCTGCACCAGAAATCCCCCGACCAGCATCCGTAACTTCAGTGGAAGATCAACTGAAACCCTCAGCTATTTACACTGATTTTCCACCATAATTACTGTGGCCGGTTAGGAGATTCAACCCCTGGAAGTAGTCAGGTTCAGAATTTAGTTTGTGATTTAAAAAAAAATGAATGGATTTATTCTGTATCCTACTAGATAAGAGTTACTTGGTATTTGCATTTTCCCCTTAAGCCTGTGATGACTGCATTTAATGTTACTTACATGAAGCAAAAAGGAAACAACTTGCATTTCTGGAGCACCTTTCACAGCCTCTGGATGTGCTTTACCACCAATTAAGTCTTTTTTGAAGTGTAGTTGCTGTTGTAATTTAGGAAATACAGCAGCTAAATTATCATAATCTGTTTTAGGGAAATAAAAACAGAAAATGCACAGCGTTCAGTTGGTCTGGCAACACCTGTGCAGAGAAACGAAGTTAACGTTTCAAGTCGTTGGCCTTTTGTTAAAATGTCGTTGACCTGAAACTTTGTGCCTCTCTGTCTGTCTGTGTGTGTGTCTGTCTCTCTCTCTCTCTTCCCCACACCCACACCCCTCGTCCCCCCACAGATGCTGCCTGACCAGCATTCTCTGTTTTCATTTCAGATTTCCAGCATCTGCCAGTATTTTGCTTTCGTATCTATTTTAGTGAAGTTGATTAAAAGAGAAACTCTCCTATTCTTCAGAATAGTGCTGTGGGATCTTTTACATGTACCTGAGAAGAAAGACAGTCTAATCACTCATCCGTAAGGTGGCATCTTAGAAATAGATGCTCAAGGCTCTGGAGTGGGGCTTGAGACCTTCTGACTCAGGCGAGGGTGCTAGCCACTGAGCCAAGGTAGACAGTACCGTATGATCCAAACACATATCTATCTATATCTCTAATGTTCTGCATGATGTGCAAAATGTTTATTAAGATGTCTAAGGGCCTGACTGCTCCTGCATCTTTGTAGTGAGTGCTGTCGCTGTATGATTAGAAATAAGAGGGAATGACTTTTTTTATTCGTTCATGGGATGTGTGTTTCTGACAAGATCAGCATTTATTGCCTATCCCTAATTGCCCTTGAGAAGGTGCCCATTCCAAAAACAAATTTTAAAAAAAGTATTCATTTCCTCTTCTTTCCTCTTGTGTACTGGGTCATCTTCAGTGCAATTCTGTTTGATTTTCAAACTTGTTGTGGAAGCAGTGAGCACAGGCACTATCCTTGTTATATTCTTGTAATTAATTTAGCTTTTCTGATGAAACCCAGTTGGGAATTTTTAATATCACTGTTTCTTCCACACTCCCTGATATCTCTCTTGATGCTCAGCTTGATCTGGTTAATTCTGCCCATTTCCTTCTCTTCTTTCAGTTCATTTCATTTCAGTAAAGTCTCTGATACTTCACGGATATGTACTTGAAATCGCCTTCCACTCAAAGAAATAGAGAAGCTCCCACCACTTAAGTAGGAGGAAGCCCAATATTTGCAGCAAGTCTGGACCGAGACCATCTGTATCTTGTTTAAAGGATTCCTTGGAATCTGTCAGTGTACATCCCTGCCTGGTAACTTCTTGGGACATTGGAAGGAAGTATCCAGGGTGCAGTTTCACATTTTGCAAAAAGCCTCTCATTTGAAGTTTCAGTATTTGTGTTGAATGTGCGTTTTTACTTGCTTATTGGTCTCCTTTATATGGTAAAGAAGAAAGAGCTTTTGTTTGTACAGTCTTTATCATCTCAGGATATCCGAAAGTGTTTTGTAGCACTACCTGTTGAAGTGGAGTCACTGTTACGTGGATAAATTTGTGAGGACCCCTGAGCACCAAATGAATGACCAGACAAATCTGTTTTTGGTGGCATTGGTTTAATATTGGCCAGGATGCTGGAGAGAAGTCCCTGCTCTACTTTGAATAGTACCATGGAATCTTTTACATCCACTTGAGAAAGCAGACAGAGCCTCGGTTTAGCATCTCGTGCAAAAGACGACAGCTGAGAACAGTGCAGCTTTCACTCAGCAATGCGCTGCAGTGTCAGCCTGGATTATGTGCTGTAATCTCTGAAGTGGGGCTCAATCCCATAACCATCTGACTGAGGCGAGAGCACAATCCACTGTGCCACGACTGATTCACTCTTCTGCCTGAAAGACTGGCTAATATTTCAGGTCTGAAGGGTCCCATTCCAGTTGTTAAATCTGGGTTTTCCCCCTTCACCCACTGACAGGCCTGCTGCATATTTCCAGCATTCCCAGATTTTCCTTTTGCCTCTATTCATTTATTCTGTAGCTACACTTGGGTGCTGCATGTGATATTGTCATTTATCAGTACTTCCTTTGTCAGATCCTGCTGGAAAAACTGGGGAATGGAGTGAATAATTTCAATGGTTAAATTTCATCTGATAGTTACTCTGTTATCAGCAACACACAAACTCAGGAGGAAGCAATTCTTCTCTCCACTGAATTTCAGCCCTATTTCATGGTTCATTTTAGACATTTTCCTGCTTTCCCTCCAAACTGATCCCAATTTCCTCTTTCTTTCTCTTCAGACCCTTGTAAATTCCTCTAAGTAACTATTTGGTCCCTTTTTTGAATGCTGTGCTTAGTTTACCATCGATCACTAAATTCCAATAACTGCATCAAAAAGCTTTCCTCACCTCCTTTATGTGCTTAACATGAGATTGTGGCTTCTTCCGTATCCATTGCCTGCAGTGCAAGTACATCTGTGTTAATCATATCTATTTATTTAATCGTTTTGTATATCAAATTTCCCCCTCAAAATTCCAAGTTCGAGATTACTGTTTTATTGTTATAGCTTTTCCTTATAATGTAGACCCCTTATCCCTGGTACCTGCATTGCCCTTTTGAGACCCCTCCATCAATGAGGAGCCTATAACTGCACACAGTATTCCAGATGTGACTTAACTTTTGTTTTATATAGTTGTCACGATCTCTCTCAATATTAATTTCCAAATCCCATTGGCCTTCCCAGTGTCTTTTTTGACACTGTTCCCACTTTTAAGAATTTGTCTTTTCACATCCTTCCTCCCCCACAGCATTAAGACATTTGCAATGTGTTACATTTACATTCATTATTGTTTCTTAATGTATTACTACTTTTCTAGTGTATTAAACTGTATCTGCCACTTGTTTGCCCAATGCTCCCTAGACCGGTTGATGCCCATCTGAAGTTTCCTGCATTCTTCCTCGCAGTTTGTATCATTCTTCATGTCTTAAGAGTGTCGATCATTCATTTTATATAAGGTCCCGATGCCGATCCTAAGGGCACCCCGCTGTTCACTCACTGCCTTCCAGTCTGAGAAATTAGGTACAGTAGTGTCATGGTTATGTTACTGGACTAGTAATCCAGCAGCTTGACTATGATTCAAAGAAATGAATTCAAATCCCACCACAGCAGTTTGAGAATTTGAATTTAATTTTAGAAATATCTGGGGAGAATAGTGCTGGGATCAATGAAAATAACACAAATCTGTCAGATTGTTTTAAAAACCCAACTGGTTCACTGATGTCCTTTTGTGGAAGGAAATCTGCTGTTTTCACCTGCTCTCGCCTCAATGTGGTTAACACTCAACTGCTCATTGAAGTGGCCTGGCGAAACACTTAGGGCAACTAGAGATGGGCAATAGATTCAGGCCTTGCTATCACTATCACCAAATACATATGTCTAAAATCCTGTAAAGGTGGAAGGGGCCACAAACTAATCACAAACTAAAGTTGAGATGGTCCTTGGAAAGAAAAATGTTTATTTTAAAACTTCTTTCACCAGTAACATGGGTGAGGCACAAGGGAATGATGGGAGTCCAAAATTGCTTGCCCGTTGCAGCAACTTCTGCCAAAGGGGCTAAAAGGGTTAAACGTATGAGGACAGGTTACATCAATTTGACTTGTATTCCCTTGAGATCTGATTAAGGGGGCAGAATAAAATTAGAGCCAGGATGATGTCAGGAAGAACTTCTTCACGCAAAGAAATCTGGAAACCACCACCCCCTCCCCCACCAACCAAAAAAACTGTTGAGCTGGGGTCAATTTTTGTTAGGTCATGGTTGTAAGGTTTACAGAACCAAGGTGGGTAGAGGGAGTTACAATACAGATCAGCCATGATCTCGTTGAGTGGCAGACCAGGCTCAAGGCCTGTTGCGGCAAGGCTCCACTGAAATGGCTGCAAATTGTTCTGGCGCCTGGATCGGGGACTGGACTCGTAAAGATCAGCAGGTCAGTTTTTAGATTAAAGTAACACATTTTAAAGTTGCCTCTGACACAGGGCACGGGATCAGCACCCTCAACACCTTTTTCTGGTGGGAAGCGGCGCTTGCTTCTCCTCGTCCACATCACCCTCCACCCCGCCACCCCCCCCACAAACTAGGCTGTCGAGTTTCTGCTGGTGTTTCCAGCACCTGAGTGAGGGATTGGGTCCATGCAGATGTACCCCGAACCACCAAAGATTTGTTCCTCATGGCCCCTCCCAATGACCCATAAACTTCAACAGAGTCCAGTATAACTGTACTCTGAAGACTTTCTAGGCCAAGATATTCTTTGTCTGCACCTGGTACAAGTGCTTGCTTTGTTTCCCCTTTACTGATTTTCATTCACTTGCAGAATGATACTAATGGATCGGTCTTTATCCAAACTCCTCAACTACAGCGAAAGCACTCTAATCACTGTAGGTTATAAAGCTTGTTTCACGCTCTGTGCACAGTATGGATACACTCAGCCTTCAATAGAATCAAACTGGCTCAATTTGTAGAGGCACTGAGAGACAGAGTACACCTATACAACCAGAGTACTAATTGTAAATGTTTCAGACCACAGAAAGAAAATGCCCCCTGCATTTATTCTACCAGTATATCGGAAATAAAAATTTCAGCTTTACTTTCGCAGACTGCAGTAATGTTCGTTATATGACATTGCAGTCTAGTGTGATTCACATGGACTGTGCCAGTGCCTAGCAGTGCAATGTAAATTTCCTTCTTTAAAACCTTTCCAAAATGGTCTCTTCCTCCTTCTTTACTCCTCATTTTCCTCTGCTTTAATAGCCCCTGCTCTTTCACTCCATCCCAGTCCCACAGGAATCAACAGTTGGCTAAAGAACTGGACTTCAAGTCCCCACAGTGTGTGAAATGAGGGTACCCTGTTGCATCCTCAGGCTCCTGCCTCAGGACCAGATTCAGCTGTGATCAACATAGAGGGTGTGGTGTTTCCAATATTAATTGGATAATTAATAGCGCAGCTTAAACTCAAGTGATAATTAATGGCTGACAGGCCAGTAACAAGCTGCCCTTTATAAAATATTCCCAGCTCATGACAGAACACTGGCATCGAATTTGATTCTCAGGAACCAAATCTGTATTATGTGTCTATTTTAATTTTGTTAGAATTCATGTATTAGATACTTCTTTGTAATTGTATTGAATAATTTATCAACCCAGAAAGCCTCTTGATATTTAAAGGGCATTGTCTTCATGAAAGTGTCTGGCAGACTTTTTAAAATTGTTTAAAAACACTTGATGCAATGATGTAAATGCATTAGTCTTTCCTGCCTGGGAATCATTTAACAACATGTACCTCATTTCTAATGAAGCCATGTCATGTTCCTTGCTCCCAATACCCTGATAATAACAGGTCTTTGGTGTTTCTCTCCCTGTGCATGTTATTAAAAAGTTTTACAAACATGTTTTGATGAAGACAATGCGTCTTTAACAGAGTTTGTCTGAAAGGTGGGTGTTTGAGTTCTCAGACCTCATCGACCAGCTTTAATAAAACAATGCAGTCTTTGTAGTTATGCTGAAATTGGGCTGAACCCAGGTTCTGATAAATACTGTATTTGAAGTTATTTATGGAATCGTAATTTGTAATAAAATTACCCTGTTACATATTGTAGCTATTTAGTTGTGTCTCTCAGTGAGTGAGCTATGCCTGAGATATTGATAGTCAACTGGACTTGCCATTCATGTCTGGTTCAGTTGTTGAGTAAGCGTTCTGGTTGCTAGGGTAGATCAAAACCATTGTAGGGCTCTCTGCATTCATACAGTGAACCTGGTCAGTGTAAGCTAAGAGACAGCTGCAGGGTTACCTGTTGCTTCACTCTCATGGTAAAGGCAGAGGGAGCAGACAAGGCTAAACCCATCATAAATATTGAAATTGGACACATCACGATAGATCGGAACCATCTCCATTTAGTAATTATTTTGAACAGCATTGCATTAAATACAAAATTCACCATTCCCCAGGACAAGGAGAAATTGCGTAGCAGATTCCCTTATGTGTAACAAGGCATCCAACTCGGAGCAGCAGCAGCAGCAGCAGCACACATACCAGCCGATTGCATGCTCTACCAGAAATGATGATAAGATGACAATCTACAGTGGATGTCAGTTCAGGAGGAAAGTGACACTGTTCAGCAAGAAATACGAATTTGAAGAATTGGTCACTGGGATATTCAACACAGTACAATTCAACTGAGAAACAATAAACAAAGCCAATCTCCACAACCATTATATCATTAGAGCTGCAAAAAATGAAAAAGGCATTGCAACCTATCGAGCCTGTTCTTCCTATACCCCATGTAAACTCTACCCTGTAATGGGCCATACGCACCTATTTAATCTCCTCCCACATCCAATGTGCACTTACCCTGTCATGCCTCTTACTGCTATGAATGTCCCTCACACTCAGTGCAATACTGTTAATGACCCCTCACTCTCTGAGGGGGTCACTGTTAATGTCCCTCACTCTCTGACGGGGGGAGTCACTGTTAATGTCCCTCACTCTCTGAGGGGGGGTCACTGATAATGTCCCCTCACTCTCAGGGTGTCGCTGTTGTTAATGTCCCCTCACTCTGTGAGGGTGTCAATGTTAATGTCCCTCATCTCTGAGGGGATCACTGTTAATGTCCCTCACTCTCTGAGGGGGTCACTGTTGTTAATGTCCCTCATCTCTGAGGGGGTCACTGTTAATGTCCCTCACTCTCTGAGGGGGTCACTGTTAATGTCCCTCATCTCTTAGGGGGTCACTGTTAATGTCCCCCACTATGTGAGGGGGTCACTGTTGTTAATGTCCCCTCACTCTCTAAGGGGGTCACTGTTGTTAATGTCCCTCATCTCTGAGGGGGTCACTGTTAATGTCCCTCACTGTCTGAGGGGGTCACTGTTAATGTCCCTCATCTCTGAGGGGGTCACTGTTGTTAATGTCCCCTCACTCTCTGAGGGGGTCATTGTTAATGTCCCTCATCTCTGAGGGGGTCACTGTTGTTAATGTCCCCTCACTCTCTGAGGGAGTCACTGTTAATGTCCCGCATCTCTGAGGGGGTCACTGTTGTTAATGTCCCCTCACTCTCTGAGGGGGTCACTGTTAATGTCCCTCACTCTCTGAGGGGGTCACTATTGTTAATGTCCCCTCACTCTCTGAGGGGGTCACTGTTGTTAATGTCCCCTCACTCTCTGAGGGGGTCACTGTTGTTAATGTCCCCTCACTCTCTCAGGGGGTCACTATTGTTAATGTCCCCTCACTCTCTGAGGGGGTCACTGTTGTTAATGTCCCCTCACTCTCTGAGGGGGTCACTATTGTTAATGTCCCCTCACTCTCTGAGGGGGTCACTGTTAATGTCCCTCACTGTCTGAGGGGGTTACTATTGTTAATGTCCCCTCACTCTCTGAGGGGGTCACTGTTAATGTCCCTCACTCTCTGAGGGGGTCACTGTTGTTAATGTCTCCTCCCTCTCTGAGGGGGTCGCTGTTAATGTCCCCTCACTCTCTGAGGGGGTCACTGTTAATGTCCCTCATCTCTGAGGGGGTCACTGTTGTTAATGTCCCTCACTCTCTGAGGGTGTCAATGTTAATGTCCCTCATCTCTGAGGGGGTCACTATTGTTATTGTCACTCACTCTCTGAGGGGGTCACTGTTAATGTCCCCTCACTCTCTGAGGGGGTCACTATTGTTAATGTCCCCTCACTCTCTGAGGGGGTCACTGTTAATGTCCCTCACTCTCTGAGGGGAGTCACTGTTAATGTCCCTCATCTCTGAGGGGAGTCACTGTTAATGACCCTCACTCTCTGAGGGGGTCACTGTTGTTAATGTCCCCTCACTCTCTGAGGGGGTCACTGTTAAAGTCCCTCACTCGCTGAGGGGGTCACTGTTAATGTCCCTCATCTCTGAGGGGGTCACTGTTAATGTCCCTCACTCTCTGAGGGGGTCACTATTGTTAATGTCCCCTCACTCTCTGAGGGGGTCACTGTTAATGTCCCTCACTCTCTGAGGGGAGTCACTGTTAATGTCCCTCACTCTCTGAGGGGGTCACTGTTGTTAATGTCCCCTCACTCTCTGAGGGGGTCACTGTTAATGTCCCCTCACTCTCTGAGGGGGTCACTATTGTTAATGTCCCCTCACTCTCTGAAGGGGTCACTGTTTATGTCCCTCACTCTCTGAGGGGGTCACTGTTAATGTCCCTCACTGTCTGAGGGGGTCACTATTGTTAATGTCCCCTCACTCTCTGAGGGGGTCACTGTTAATGTCCCTCACTCTCTGAGGGGGTCACTATTGTTAATGTCTCCTCCCTCTCTGAGGGGGTCGCTGTTAATGTCCCCTCACTCTCTGAGGGGGTCACTGTTAATGTCCCTCATCTCTGAGGGGGTCACTGTTAATGTCCCTCACACTCTGAGGGGGTCACTGTTAATGTCCCTCACACTCTGAGGGGGTCACTGTTAATGTCCCTCACTCTCTGAGGGTGTCACTGTTAATGTACCTCATCTCTGAGGGGGTCACTGTTAATGTCCCTCACTCTCTGAGGGGGTCACTGTTAATGTCCCCTCACTCTCTGAGGGGGTCACTGTTAATGTACCTCATCTCTGAGGGGGACACTGTTAATGTCCCTCACTCTCTGAGCGGGTCATTGTTAATGTCCCTCACTCTCTGAGCGGGTCATTGTTAATGTGCCCTCACTCTCTGAGGGGGTCGCAGTTAAGGTCCCCTCACTGAGGGGGTCACTGTTAATGTCCCCTCACTCTCTGAGGGGGTCACTGTTAATGTGCCCTCACTCTCTGAGGGGGTCGCTGTTAAGGTCCCCTCACTCTCTGAGGGGGTCACTGTTGTTAATGTGCCCTCACTCTCTGAGGGGGTCGCTGTTGTTAATGTCCCCTCACTCTCTGAAGGTGTCACTGTTAATGTCCCTCACTCTCTGAGGGTGTCGCTGCTGTTAATGTCTCCTCACTGTCTGAGGGGGTCACTGTTAATGTCCCCTCACTCTCTGAGGGGGTTGCTGCTGTTAATGTCCCCTCACTCTCTGAGGGGGTCACTGTTAATGTCCCCTCACTCTCTGAAGGTGTCACTGTTAATGTCTCTCACTCTCTGAGGGTGTCGCTGCTGTTAATGTCCCCTCACTGTCTGAGGGGGTCACTGTTAATGTCCCCTCACTGTCTGAGGGGGTCACTGTTAATGTCCCCTCACCCTCTGAAGGTGTCACTGTTAATGTCCCTCACCCTCTGAGGGTGTCGCTGCTGTTAATGTCCCCTCACTGTCTGAGGGGGTCACTGTTAATGTCCCCTCACTCTCTGAGGGGGTCACTGTTAATGTCCCTCACTCTCTGAGGGTGTCGCTGCTGTTAATGTCCCCTCACTGTCTGAGGGGGTCACTGTTAATGTCCCCTCACTCTCTGAAGGTGTCACTGTTAATGTCCCTCACTCTCTGAGGGTGTCGCTGCTGTTAATGTCCCCTCACTGTCTGAGGGGGTCGCTGTTAATGTCCCCTCACTGAGGGGGTCACTGTTAATGTCCCCTCACTGTCTGAGGGGGTCACTGTTAATGTCCCCTCACAGAGGGGGTCACTGTTAATGTGCCCTCACTCTCTGAGGGGGTCGCTGTTAAGGTCCCCTCACTCTCTGAGGGGGTCACTGTTAATGTCCCCTCACAGAGGGGGTCACTGTTAATGTGCCCTCACTCTCTGAGGGGGTCGCTGTTAAGGTCCTCTCACTCTCTGAGGGGGTCACTGTTAATGTCCCTCATCTCTGAGGGGGTCACTGTTAATGTCCCTCACTCTCTGAGGGGGTCACTATTGTTAATGTCCCCTCACTCTCTGAGGGGGTCACTGTTAATGTCCCTCACTCTCTGAGGGGAGTCACTGTTAATGTCCCTCACTCTCTGAGGGGGTCACTGTTGTTAATGTCCCCTCACTCTCTGAGGGGGTCACTGTTAATGTCCCCTCACTCTCTGAGGGGGTCACTATTGTTAATGTCCCCTCACTCTCTGAAGGGGTCACTGTTTATGTCCCTCACTCTCTGAGGGGGTCACTGTTAATGTCCCTCACTGTCTGAGGGGGTCACTATTGTTAATGTCCCCTCACTCTCTGAGGGGGTCACTGTTAATGTCCCTCACTCTCTGAGGGGGTCACTATTGTTAATGTCTCCTCCCTCTCTGAGGGGGTCGCTGTTAATGTCCCCTCACTCTCTGAGGGGGTCACTGTTAATGTCCCTCATCTCTGAGGGGGTCACTGTTAATGTCCCTCACACTCTGAGGGGGTCACTGTTAATGTCCCTCACACTCTGAGGGGGTCACTGTTAATGTCCCTCACTCTCTGAGGGTGTCACTGTTAATGTACCTCATCTCTGAGGGGGACACTGTTAATGTCCCTCACTCTCTGAGCGGGTCATTGTTAATGTCCCTCACTCTCTGAGCGGGTCATTGTTAATGTGCCCTCACTCTCTGAGGGGGTCGCAGTTAAGGTCCCCTCACTGAGGGGGTCACTGTTAATGTCCCCTCACTCTCTGAGGGGGTCACTGTTAATGTGCCCTCACTCTCTGAGGGGGTCGCTGTTAAGGTCCCCTCACTCTCTGAGGGGGTCACTGTTGTTAATGTGCCCTCACTCTCTGAGGGGGTCGCTGTTGTTAATGTCCCCTCACTCTCTGAAGGTGTCACTGTTAATGTCCCTCACTCTCTGAGGGTGTCGCTGCTGTTAATGTCTCCTCACTGTCTGAGGGGGTCACTGTTAATGTCCCCTCACTCTCTGAGGGGGTTGCTGCTGTTAATGTCCCCTCACTCTCTGAGGGGGTCACTGTTAATGTCCCCTCACTCTCTGAAGGTGTCACTGTTAATGTCTCTCACTCTCTGAGGGTGTCGCTGCTGTTAATGTCCCCTCACTGTCTGAGGGGGTCACTGTTAATGTCCCCTCACCCTCTGAAGGTGTCACTGTTAATGTCCCTCACCCTCTGAGGGTGTCGCTGCTGTTAATGTCCCCTCACTGTCTGAGGGGGTCACTGTTAATGTCCCCTCACTCTCTGAGGGGGTCACTGTTAATGTCCCTCACTCTCTGAGGGTGTCGCTGCTGTTAATGTCCCCTCACTGTCTGAGGGGGTCACTGTTAATGTCCCCTCACTCTCTGAAGGTGTCACTGTTAATGTCCCTCACTCTCTGAGGGTGTCGCTGCTGTTAATGTCCCCTCACTGTCTGAGGGGGTCGCTGTTAATGTCCCCTCACTGAGGGGGTCACTGTTAATGTCCCCTCACTGTCTGAGGGGGTCACTGTTAATGTCCCCTCACAGAGGGGGTCACTGTTAATGTGCCCTCACTCTCTGAGGGGGTCGCTGTTAAGGTCCCCTCACTCTCTGAGGGGGTCACTGTTAATGTCCCCTCACAGAGGGGGTCACTGTTAATGTGCCCTCGCTCTCTGAGGGGGTCGCTGTTAAGGTCCCCTCACTCTCTGAGGGGGTCACTGTTAATGTCCCCTCACTGTCTGAGGGGGTCACTGTTAATGTCCCCTCACTCTCTGAGGGGGTCACTGTTAATGTCCCCTCACTGAGGGGGTCACTGTTAATGTCCCCTCACTCTCTGAGGGGGTCACTGTTAATGTGCCCTCACTCTCTGAGGGGGTCGCTGTTAAGGTCCCCTCATTCTCTGAGCGGGTCACTGTTAATGTGCCCTCACTCTCTGAGGGGGTCGCTGTTGTTAATGTGCCCTCACTCTCTGAGGGGCCGCTGTTGTTAATGTGCCCTCACTCTCTGAGGGGATCGCTGTTGTTAATGTCCCTTCACTCTCTGAGGGGGTCTCTGTTAATGTCCCCTTACCCCTAGTGTGTCAGTGCTGCAAGATGCCATCGGGGCCTGCAATGAAGGCCCTGAATGTTGGCTATAGTTGAGGGAGTATGAGCGTGTTTATCCCTACGGCAAAGTCTATATTGGTGAGCGTTGTTGCCCAATGTATGTCATCCCTCGGTGTTGTTCGTGGGCAGCCTTGCATCCTGTCTAATTGTGTTGTTAATTTATTGCTGACACTTGGTTTTGCCATTTCTGGAACCAGAGCAATGTGCAACAATTATAGTTGCAGCTATTCCTCAAACTATAATGGGCACAATTTGAAATCAAGTTTGTAAAGTTGATTTTAATCCTGATTGATAAAACAGTTGAAATTAATATGATTGTTTTAGGAAGCATCTAAATGTCTCTCTGGGTTTCATAGTAGCTCCCCTCTGACTACACCAAATTAGAATGGACCTATACTTATCCTGGACAATTATAACACTGTATGGTTGGCAGGCTGTCATCCAGCACTTGTTATTAGTTCCATTTATTTTCTGTAAGGCTTGTAACATGTGTGCGCGATGCTCCACTGGACTGACCAGTGTGCGCGATGCTCCACTCGACTGTCCAGTGTGCGCGATGCTCCACTCGACTGTCCAGTGTGCACGATGCTCCACTCTACTGACCAGTGTGCGCGATGCTCCACTGGACTGACCAGTGTGCGCGATGCTCCACTCGACTGTCCAGTGTGCACGATGCTCCACTCGACTGTCCAGTGTGCACGATGCTCCACTCTACTGACCAGTGTGCGCGATGCTCCACTCGACTGTCCAGTGTGCACGATGCTCCACTCGACTGTCCAGTGTGCACGATGCTCCATTCGACTGTCCAGTGTGCACGATGCTCCATTCGACTGTCCAGTGTGCACGATGCTCCACTCTACTGACCAGTGTGCGCGATGCTCCACTCGACTGTCCAGTGTGCACGATGCTCCATTCGACTGTCCAGTGTGCAGGATGCTCCACTCTACTGTCCAGTGTGCACGATGCTCCACTCGACTGACCAGTGTGCGCGATGCTCCACTCGACTGACCAGTGTGTGCGATGCTCCACTCGACTGACCAGTGTGCGCGATGCTCCACTCGACTGACCAGTGTGCTAAGACCAGGCATGGCTCACACTTCGAACTCCGTTTTATCAGTAACATATAGAACCCGGTAGAATGACTGTGCCTGGTGCCAGCCCTTGTGAGGTAAATCAGGTCCCAGAGATTGAATAGTGGAATATTATTGGCCTTTTCACTCAAAGACAAAGGGAGAAGAGTTCTACAATCTGCAGCTTTGCCATAGAATAAGTTCTCCAAGATGCACTTTGTTGATTCTTGATTTAAACAAGAGGAAGATGTTGGGAGAGGGCAGAATGGGCACAGGGAAAGGAGGGAAGAGGGCGTGGGGAAGAAAAAGAAAATAAAAGACTTGCATTTATTTAGTGGCTTTCATGACCTCAGGTCATCCCAATGAAGTACTTTTGAAGTGTAAGAAACATGGCAGCCAATTTGCACACTGCAAGCTCCCACAAACAGCAGTGTGATAATGATCAGTTAATTTGCTTTGGTGATGTTTAAGTGATAAATATTGTCCAGGACACCAGGGAGAAGACCCCTGCTCCTCTTCAAATAGTGCTGTGGCATCTTTTATATCCACCTGAGAGGGCAGACAGAGCCTCAGTTTAACATCTCATCCGAAAGATGACACCTCCAACATCTCAGCTTCGGTACTGCATTAGAGTGTCAAACTAAATTTTTGTGCTCAACGCTCTGGAGTGGGATTTCAACCCTCTGACTCAAAGGCGAGAACTGAGGCAGGGCTTGGAAGAGGGAGCGGGGAGCGGAAAGTTGACAGGCAGGAAATGGGACTGGGGAACAGAGCAGGCTGGCAAATTAAACCCAAGCAGCAGTTGAGGGCTGAGTGTTGGGCTGCATGCAAGGTGTTGGGTAGATTGACCAGGAAAGGGGAATACCGCTAGCTGAAAATGGGCAGCTGTCCACAATTGGTCATTTTCTTCCCTTATAAAGATGAAACCTGTAAATTAATAACTTTTTGTGGTAATTAAGATTAATCAACAAGAACTTGTATTATGTAGCTCCTTTAACTTAGTAAAACGTCCCAATTGGCTTCCCAGAAGTGTAAATTGTGACACCAAGCCACTTGAGATAATAGGGCAGATGACCAAAAGCTTGGTCAGAGGTAGGTTTTAGGGAGTGTCTTCAAGGAGAAGAGAGAGACAGAGGAAATTCTAGTGGTCCAGGCAGATAAAGGCACGGCTGCCAATGCTGAGGGGAAGGAAACCGGGGTCGGCAACATGTCCATACACGGACACCGGTGACTGTGGTAAAAATTTTAGAGGTCCATGACTGTTAATTTCAGGAAATGCGAAATTTCCCATTGACTACTTCGTTCCAGACAAGTCCGACTTTTAAAAAAAAAAAACTCTCAACCAGCAGTTTCAGTTTCACAGCTGATTGGTGCTGGGAGTGGGAACAGTGGCTTCCGCACTCAGGACAAGTTTGGGGTTTTCCGGCGGGTTCCGATTTTTTTTTTTTAAATAGCCCGCCGAAAACCCCGAACTTATGCTGAGTTCGGAAGCCGCTGTTCCTACTCTAAGTACTGTCAGCTGTTAAACTGAAACTGGCAGGCTGTGAATTTTTTTTTAAAAACTGACCAATCACAAAGCTGCTCTGAGAGAGTTCCTACTCTCTGCAACTGTCAGACGGATGGACACGGGGAGAGAGAGAGAGGGGTCAGAGATGGACACAGCGGGAAAGAGAGAGCAAGAGGGGAGAGAAAGAGATCAATATTACTTCTGCCAGAGGGACATCGAGCTGGATTATCCGCATCACTATGTCCCGTGTGCGGGCAGACATTGACTACTTATGCAAGCAAAATCAATGCCAGGTGTCTTACTAAATAGGGAGAAATGCATTATAAATCGGACTGTCTTTTGATGGCTCTACACTTTATATACAGATTCATCGCCCCCATGACCATATCTGAGTCAATAATTTTGTCAAATGTCCGTGGTGCAACATGTTGGTGCCTATCCCTGGAAGGAAATCGGGGTTGAGCCAAAGGCCAGAGTTGGAGGAGCACAGGAATCTTGGCCGATTAATATAGATAGGGAGGGGCGAGGCTAGGGAGGGATTTGTAAATAATCTAATGATCCATTATATTCCTAGCTGCTGCTACCAGAGACTGCTTTGTAAAATTAGTTAGGGAAGTAGGGGTTGCAAATCATTTGTTAGCACCACCCAGAGGCCAGTGCCTGCTACTGCATGGAGACACAAAACCAGTTTCTGTAATGGGGGAATTGCATAGGATTACAGGCAAGCAACAGCTTCTGATCCAAAGCCACCAGTCTGGGAAAGCCCAGTTACAGCACCACCTACGTGCATCACAGGCTATTACAACAGCGTGAACAGTTAACAACAACTACCTTGTATTTACATCACACCTTTACCATAGTAAAATGTCTCAAAGGAGTGGTATCAAATAAAATTGAACAATCAGCCATATGAGATATTAGGGCAGGTGACCAAAAGCTTGGTCAAAGTGGTGGGTTTTGAGGAGAGTCTTAAAGGAGGAAAGGGAGGAAGAGAGGTGGAGAAGTTTAGGGAGGGAATTCCTGAGCTTAAAGGCCTTGGCTGCAGAAGGCATGGCCACTAATAGTGGAGCGATTAAAATTAGGGATGATCACGTGGCTAGAATTATAGGAGCACAGATATCTCTGAGGGTAGTGGGGCTGGAGGAGATTTCAGAGGTAGGGAGGAGCGAGATGAGAATAATTTATATTTATTTAGTGCCTTTAACATAATAACATGTCTCAACGCACTTTCACAGGAGCATTATAAAACAAAATATGACACTGAGCCACATAAGATATTAGGTCAGATGATCAAAAGCTTGGTCAAAGAGGTAGGTTTTAAGGGTCTTAATGTAGAAAAGTGAGGTGGAGATGGAGAGGTATAGGGAGGGAATTTCAGAGCTTGGAGCCTAGGCAACTGAATGCACGGCTCCTTAATGGCGGAATGATTAAAATTGGGGTTGCTCAAGAAGCCAGAATTAGATGAGCGCAGATATTTTGCAGGATTGTGGGGCCGGATGAGATTGCAGAGATAGGGAGGGTTTTGAAAACAAGGATAAGAATTTTAAAAACAAGACGTTGTTTGAGTGGGAAGCAACATAGGTCAGTTAGCACAGGGGTGATAGCTAAAAGGGACTTGGTGTGCCTTAAGACATGGACAGCAGAGGGCTGGGTGACATCACGTTTATAGAGGGTAGGATGTGAGACACCAGCCAAGACTGTGTTGCATTGGTCAAATCTAGATTTAACAAAGGCACTATTGAGGATTTCAGCAGCAGATGAGCTGAAACAGACTCAAAGTCAGGCACCATTCACGACTCCTTAAATACTGAAGCAGCCCATGTAGAAATACAGCAAGACCTGGACAATATCCAGGCTTGGGCTGATAAGTGGCAAGTAAGATTCGTGCCACACAAGTGCCAAGCAATGACCATCTCGAACAAGAGAGAATCTAACCATCTCCCCTTAACATTCAATGGCATTACGATCGCTGAATCCCCCACTATCAACATCCTAGGGGTTACCATTGACCAGAAACTGAACTGGAGTAGCCATATAAATACCGTGGCTACAAGTGCAGGTCAAAGGCTAGGAATCCTGCGGCGAGTAACTCACCACCTGACTCCCCAAAGCCTGTCCACCATCTACAAGGCACAAGTCAGGAGTGTGGTGGAATACTCTCCACTTGCCTGGATGGGTGCAGCTCCAACAACACTCAAGAAGCTCAACACCATCCAGGACAAAGCAGCCTGCTTGATTGGCACCCCATCCACAAACATTCGCTCCCTCCACCAGCGACCCACAGTGGCAGCAGTGTGTACCATCTACAAGATGCACTGCAGCTACGCACAAAGGCTCCGTGGACAGCATCTTCCAAACCCGCGACCTCTACCAACCAGAAGGACAAGGGCAGCAAATGCATGGGAACACCACCACCTGCAAGTTTCCCTCCAAGTCACACACCATCCTGACTTGGAACTATATCGCCGTTCCTTCACTGTCACTGGGTCAAAATCCTGGGACTCCCTTCCTAACAGCACTGTGGGTGTACCTACCTCAAATGGACTGCAGCGGTTCAAGAAGGCAGCTCACCTCCACCTTCTCAAGGGCAATTAGGGATGGGCAATAAATGCTGGCCTGGCCAGCGATGCCCACATCTCATAAATGAATTAAAAAAAAAGTTACAGAGATGGATGAAGGCTGTTTGAGTGATGGCCTGAATATGTAGATAGGCCGACTAGAGGGGAGACTATGTTGGACGTGGTGCTTGGCAACGAACCAGGCCAGGTGGCAGATCTCTCGGTGGGAGAGCATTTCAGTGATAGTGATCACAACTCCCTGACCTTTACTATAGTCATGGAGAGGGACAGGAGCAGACGGGATGGGAAAATATTTAATTGGGGGAGGGGGAATTACAATGCTATTAGGCAGGAACTGTGGAGCTTAAATTGGGAACAGATGTTCTCAGGGAAATGCACGACAGAAATGCGGAGGTTGTTTAGGGAGCACTTGCTGCGACTGCTGGATAGGTTTGTCCCGATGAGGCAAGGAAGGGATGGTAGGGTGAAGGAACCTTGGATGACAAGAGATGTGGAACAGCTAGTCAAGAGGAAGAAGGAAGCTTACTTAAGGTTGAGGAAGCAAGGATCAGACAGGGCTCTAGAAGGTTACAAGGTAGCCAGGAAGGAACTGAAGAATGGACTTAGGAGAGCTAGAAGGGGACATGAAAAAGTCTTGGCGGGTAGGATTAAGGAAAATCCCAAGGCGTTCTACACTTATGTGAGGAACAAGAGGATGGCCAGATTGAGGGTAGGGCTGATCAGGGATAGTGGAGGGAACTTGTGCCTGGAGTCGGAGGAGGTAGGGGAGTTCCTAAATGAATACCTTGCTTCAGTATTCACTAGTGAGAGGGACCTGGTCGTTTGTGAGGACAGCGTGAAACAAGCTGATATGCTCCCAACAGGTTGAGGTTAGGAGGGAGGATGTGCTGGAAATTTTGAATGATATGAGGACAGATAAGTCCCCGGGGCCAGACGGGAAATACCCAAGGATATTAGGGGAAGCGAGGTAAGAGATTGCTGCGCCTTTGGCGATGATCTTTGCGTCTTCACTGTCCACTGGAGTAGTACCGGATGATTGGAGGGTGGCAAATGTTGTTCCCTTGTTCAAGAAAGGGAATAGGGATAACCCTGGGAATTATAGACCAGTCAGTCTTACGTCGGTAGTGGGCAAATTATTGGAGAGGATTCTGAGAGACAGGATTTATGATTATTTGGAAAAGCATGGTTTGATTAGAGACAGTCAGCATGGCTTTGTGAGGGGCAGGTCATGCCTCACAAGCCTTATTGAATTCTTTGAAGATGTGACAAAACACATTGATGAAGGAAGAGCAGTGGATGTGGTGTATATGGATTTTAGCAAGGCGTTTGATAAGGTTCCCCATGGTAGTCTCATTCAGAAAGTAAGGAGGAATGGGATTCAGGGAAAGTTGGCTGTCTGGATACAAAATTGGCTGGCCTATAGAAGTCAGAGGGTGGTAGTAGATGGAAAGTATTCAGCATGGAGCTCGGTGACCAGTGGTGTTCCACAAGGATCTGTTCTGGGACCTCTGCTCTTTGTGATTTTTATAAATGACTTGGATGAGGAAGTGGAAGGCTGGGTTAGCAAGTTTGCCGATGACACGAAGGGTGCTGGAGTTGTGGATAGTGTGGAAGGCTGTTGTAGGTTGCAACGGGACATTGACAGGATGCAGAGCTGGGCTGAGAAGTGGCAGATGGAGTTCAACCTGGAAAAGTGTGAAGTGATTCATTTTGGAAGGTCAAATTTGAATGCGGACTACAGGCTTAAAAATAGGATTCTTGGTAGTGTGGAGGAACAGAGGGATCTTGGGGTCCATGTCCATAGATCGCTCAAAGTTGCCACCCAAGTTGATAGGGTTGTTAAGAAAGCGTATGGTGTGTTGGTTTTCATTAACAGGGGGATTGAGTTTAAGAGTCGCGAGGTTATGCTGCAGCTCTATAAGGCCCTGGTTCGACCACACTTGGAATATTGTGTTCAGTTCTGGTCGCCTCATTATAGGAAGGATGTGGAAGCTTTAGAGAGGGTGCAGAGGAGATTTACCAGGATGCAGCCTGGACTGGAGGGCATGTCCTATGAAGAAAGATTGAGGGTGCTAGGGCTTTTCTCATTGGAGCGAAGAAGGATGAGAGGTGACTTGATAGAGGGGTACAAGATGATGAGAGGCATAGATAGAGTGGATAGTCAGAGACTTTTTCCCAGGGTGGAAAGGGCTATCACCAGGGGGCATAATTTTAAGGTGATTGGAGGAAGGTTTCGGGGAGATGTCAGAGGTAGGTTCTTTACACAGAGAGTGGTGGGTGCGTGGAATGCGCTGCCAGCAGTGGTAGTAGAAGCAGATACGTTAGGGGCATTTAAGCGACTCTTGGATAGGTACATGGATGATAGTAGAATGAAGGGTAGGTAGTTAGTTTGATCTTAGAGTAGGTTAAAGGTTCGGCACAACATCGTGGGCCGAAGGGCCTGTACTGTGCTGTTCTTCTTTTGGGCCTCCTTATCTCGAGAGACAATGGATACACGCCTGGAGGTGGTCAGTGGTTTGTGAAGCAGCGCCTGGAGTGGCTATAAAGGCCAATTCTAGAGTGACAGGCTCTTCCACAGGTGCTGCAGAGAAATTTGTTTGTCGGGGCTGTTACACAGTTGGCTCTCCCCTTGCGCCTCTGTCTTTTTTCCTGCCAACTACTAAGTCTCTTCGACTCGCCACATTTTAGCCCCGTCTTTATGGCTGCCCGCCAGCATACTGTTCTATGTTCTATGTTCTAAGTTCATCTCGGGGTCAAATATGACATGACATTGCCGAACAGCCTGGTTTAGACTCTGACTTTTGCCAGGGAGAAGAATGGAGTTGGTAGACTGGAGTTTGAAGCAGGGACCAATAACAATACCTTCAGTCTTCCCAATATTTAATTGGAGGAAGTTGTTGGATAAGCAGTGTGATAATGTCTTATGAGGAAAGATTGGATGGGCTCGGCTTGTATCCGCTGCAGTTTAGAAGAATAAGAGGCAACTTGATTGAAACATATAAGATCCTGAGGGGTCTTGACAGGGTGGATGTGGAAATGATGTTTCTTCTTGTGGGAGACTCTAGAACTAGGGGTCACTGTTTAAAAATAAGAGGTTGCCCATTTAAGACAGAGATGAGAAATTTATTCTCTGAGGGTCGTGGAACTCTCTTACTCAAAAGGCGATGGAAGCAGAGTATTTAAATATTTATATAGCAGCGGTGGATAGATTCTTGATAAGCAAGGGGGTGAAATCGGGGGTAGGCGGGAATGTGGAGTTGAATTACAATCAGATTAGCCATGATCTTATTGAACGATGGAGCAGGCTCGAGGGGCCGAGTGGCCTCCTCCTGCTCCTAATTCGTATGTTTGTATAGTGGAGGAGCCAAGAGAGGTGGTGGTGAGGCCGAGCTTGGTGTCATCAGCGTATAGGTGAAAACTAACGCTGTGCTTTTAGATGATGTTGCCGAGGGATAGCATGGAGATCACATAATCACAGAATTGTTGTGGCTCAGAGGAGGCCATTCGGCACCGGCTGTCCGAGTGAGCAATTCACTTCGTGCCACTCCCCTGCCTTCTCCCTGTAACTCTGCACAGTCTTCCTTTTCATATAACTGTCTAATCCTCTTTTGAATGCTTCAATTGAACCTGCCTCCACTACACTCCGAGGCAGCGCATTCCAGACCTTAACCTCTCGCTGCGTGAAAGAAGATTTTCCTCATGTCACTTTTGCTTCTTTTACCAAATACTTTAAATCTGTGCCCTCTCATTCTAGATCCTTTCACAAGTGGGAACAGTTTTTTCCTATCCATTCTGCTTTTGAATACCTCTATTAAATAACCTTTCAGCCTTCTTTTCTCCAACGAATTATTCTTTCTAGAAGTTTCCCCACCACCGCAGTTAAACTGACTGGCTTGTAGCTGCTGGGCTTATCTTGACACCCTTTTCTGAACAAGGGTGCAGTGTTTGCAATTCTCCAGTCCTCTGGCACCACCCCTGAGTTTAAGGAAAACTGAAAAATTATGGCCAGTGCCTCTGCAATTTCCACCTTCACTTCCCTCAGTATCCTTAAATGCATGTCATCTGGTCCTGTTGCCTTATCCACTTTAAGTACAGACAGCCTTTCCAATACCACCTCCTGATTAATTTTTAAACCCTTCTAGTGTCTGAAATACCTCCTCTTTCACCATTGCCTGGGTTGCATCTTCTTCCTTGATAAAGACTGATGCAGGTTATTCATTTAATACCTCAGCTATGCCCTCTGCCTCTATGCGTAAATCCCCTTTTTGGTCTTTAATTGGCCCCACTCCTCCTTTTACCACCATTTTACTATTTATATGTCTATAGAAAACTTTGGGATTCCCTTTTATGTTAGCTGCCAGTCTCTTTTCATGCTCTCTCTTTGTTTTTCTTATTTGCTTTTCCACTTGCCCTCTGGACCTTCTATATTCAGCCTGGTTCTCAATAGTATTTTCTACCTGGCATCTGTCATAAGCAAAAACAAGAAATGCTGGAGTCACTCAGCAGGTCTGGCAGCATCTGTGGAAAGAGAAGCAGAGTTAACGTTTCGGGTCAGTGACCCTTCTTCGGATTTCCGAATTTACCTATCAACCTGCAAGTCTTTTGGCTTGTGGGAGGAAACCAGAGTACCCGGAGAAAACCCACGCAGACACAGGGAGAACTTGCAAACTCCACACAGGCAGTACCCGGAATCGAACCCGGGTCCCTGGAGCTGTGAGGCTGCGGTGCTAACCACTGCGCCACTGTGCCGCTGTAAGAGAGAAGGGAGGTTGGAAATGCGGCAGTAATTTGCAATATGATGGGGTCAAGAGTTTTTTTATTGAGGAGAGGGAGATAATATTTCGAGAGAGCTAATAACTCACTTGGGGAGCAAGATGGGAAATTGGGTGGTCAGCATTTTAGTGAGAATAGGGTCGAGGGAGCAGCTGGTGAGTCTCATAGACAAGATGAATTCGGAAAGAGCATAAGGAGAGAGATTAGAGAAAAATACGAGTTCAGGGCTGGGGCACGGGAGGATCTCTGTGTGGCCAGGTGGGCTAGTGGAAGGGAGGGACGCGGCAGAGGGAACTGATCGGACGGTCTTGATCTTAGTGACAAAGAAGAACATGAGCTCGTCGCACTTATTGTCGGAGGTGAAGGTGCAGGAGGCAGGGGAGAGGGATTTAGGAGGACGGCATGCAGTGGAGAAAAGAGGCCAGGGGTTATCTTTGCATTCCAGGATGATCCTGGAATAGTGAGCAGTTTTAGCAGATGAGAGCAGAACCTGATAGTGCTTTATGTGGTCCAGCCAGATCTGGTAGTGGATGGCTGAACCAGTTGTCCGCGGTATCCTTTCAGATCTGCATCCCTTGGGCTTATGGGAGCGGAGATGAGGACCATACTGGAGGAACGGCCAGGGTGAGAGAGAGTAATGGTTTTATTGGGGATGAGAGCTTCAAAGGTGGCGGGGAGGGCGCGATCGAGGAAATCAGTAGCTGCAGAAATGTTGTGGTGAACGGAGGGCCAAAGGCTAAATAGTTGGAATTTTGAAAGTACAGTTGTAGGTGAATTGGGGGATAGTATTATTCCAGGGGTGGATGCAGAAGGAGGTAGGGTTGGGAAATGGGGATGTGGGTGGAGAGCGATACATAACCCTATCTGTAATTGCTGCCGTGGATCTAGCAACACCACGTGAGATAGCGAGGTTAAGAGCAGGGTTGTCCAACATACGGCCCATGGGCCAGAATCCGGCCCGCCAAAGATTTCCATCCGGTCAAGGATGAGAAATTTCCGCTGGAAATCCGCACTGGCTTCTTCCAGCTCGCCCAAACATTCTGTGACTGACAATGGCTGCAGCTGCTTTACTGACGTGGTAGGAGATGCCTCACTGCACGTGCCCTGCTTTATGAAGATGGCGGATGCTCTTCAGTACTTTATGTTCTGGCTCCTTTACTAAGATGACGGCTGAGCTACATGTCTGCCGATGCCGCCTCCCGAACTGCATTCCCAGTGCTTCTTTCAGAGCCTTGAGCTTGGCCCCAGGCCCAGCGCTGGCTCTGTCTGCGTACAGATCCAGCCTGGCCCCCGGGCTCTTCATCTCTGCCACCATCAGCAAGAAGCCACATGAGGTGGTGGGTGGGCCCAGGTCCAGAACCTGAGGGAAGGATGCTGGGTTAACTGGGCCCTGGGAGCAGAGGGGGCAGAGTGACACAGAGGAGGTGGGTCACGGAGGGAGGGTGGGGGGGGGGGGTGGAGACAGATACAGGGAGGGGAAGACAGAGAGTGATCAAGATCATTCCTGACAGAGGGACATCAATCTGGAATACTCCACATCGCTACATCAAGCATGCAAGCAGACATTGTCTATTTCTGATTTCACTTAATCGGTGTTCAACATAGCGGTGAGAAAGTAAGTTAATAAATTAGTTTTCTAATTTAAAGCTTGTTCACAAAAATGAACACCTTTTGTGGTTTTGATTAATTGTAAAATAAATTTCTAATATCTTTATCTTTCTGAAATTTGGTCAACCTGGTCAATGGTAACCCCCAGAATGTTGATAGTGGGGAATTCAGCGATGGTAATGCCATTGAATGTCAAGGGGAGATGGTTAGATTCTCTCTTGTTGGAGATGGTCATTGTCTGGCACTTGTGTGGTGCGAATGTTACTTGCCACTTATCGGCCCAAGCCTGGATGTTGTCCAGGTCTTATTGCATTTCTACACGGACTGCTTCAGTATTTGAGGAGTCGCGAATGGTGCTGAACATTGTGCAATCATCCGCGAACATCCCCACTTCTGACCTTATCTTTGAAGGAAGGTCACTGATGAAGCAGCTGAAGATGGTTGGGCATAGGACACTACCCTGAGGAACTCCTGCAGTGATGTCCTGGAGTTGAGATAATTGACCTCCAACAACCACAACCATCTTCCTTTGTGCTAGGTATGACTCCAACCAGCAGAGGGTTTTCCCCCTGATTCCCATTGACTTCAGTTTTGCTTGGGCTCCTTGATGCCATAGTCGTCAAATGCTGCCTTGATGTCAAGGGTAGTCACTCTCACCTCACCTCTTGAATTCAGCCCTTTTGTCCAATGTTGAACCAAGGCTGTAATGAGGTCAGGAGCTGAGTGGCCCTGGCAGAACCCAAACTGAGCGTCACCTACCAGGTTATTGCTAAGCAAGTGCTGCTTGATGGCACTGTTGATGACACCTTCCATCACTTTACTGATGATTGAGAGTAGACTGATGAGGCGGTAATTGGCCAGGTTGAACTTGTCCTGCTTTTTGTGTACAGGACAAACCTGGGCAATTTTCCACATTGCCGGCTAGATGCCAGTGTTGCAGCTGTACTGGAACAGCTTGGCTAGGGGCGCAGCAAGTTCTGGAGCACGGGTCTTCAATACTATTGCCGGAATATTTTCAAGGCCCATAGCCTTTGAGGTATCCAGTGCCTTCAGTCATTTCTTGATATCACGCAGGGTGAATCGAATTGGCTGAAGTCAGGCATCTGTGATGCTGGGGACTTCAGGAGGAGGCCGAGATGGATCATCAACTCGGCACTTCTGGCTGAAGACGGCCTTATTTTTTGTACTGATGTGCTGGGCTCCCCCATCATTGAGGATGGGGATATTTGTGGAGCCACCCCCTCCAGTTAATTGTTTAATTGTCCACCACCATTCACGGCTGGATGTGGCAGGACTGCAGAGCTTAGATCTGACCCGTTGGTTATGGAATCGCTTAGCTCTGTCTATCGCATGCTGCTTATGCAGGTTGGCATGAGGATAGTCCTGTGTTGTAGTTTCACCAGGTTGACACCTCATTTTGAGGTATCCCTGGTGCTGCTCCTGGCATGCCCTCCTGCACTCTTCATTGAACCAGGGTTGGTCTCCTGGCTTGATGGTAATGGTAGAGTGGGGGATATGCCGGGCCATGAAGTTACAGATTGTGGTTGAGTACAATTCTACTACTGCTGATGGCCCACAGCGCCTCATGGATGCCCAGTTTTGCATTGCTAGATCTGTTCGAAATCTAACCCATTTAGCAATGTGATAGTGCCACACAACACAATGGAGGGTGTCCTCAATGTGAAGACGTGACTTCGTCTCCACAGTGACTGTGCAGTGGTCACTCCTACCAATACTGACATGGGCAGATGCATCTGCAGCATGCAGATGAGTGAGGGAGAGGTCAAGTATGTTTTTCCCTCTTATTGGTTCCCCCACCACCTGCCGCAGACTCAGTCTAGCAGCTATGTCCTTTAGTACTCGGCCAGCTCGGTCAGTAGTGGTGCTGCCGAGCACTCTTGGTGATGGACATTGAAGTCCCTTCACCCAGAGTATATTCTGTGCTTCCTCCAAGTGGTGTTCAACATGAAGGAGTACTGACTCATCAGCTGAGGGAGGGCGGTAGGTGGTAATCAGCAGGAGGTTTCCTTGTCCATGTTTGACCTGATGCCATGAGACCTCATGGGGTCCGGAGTCGATGTTGATAACCCCCAGGGCAACTTCCTCCCGACTGTATACCACTGTCCCACCACCTCTGCTGGGCGGTGGGACAGGACATACCTGGGGATGGGGATGGTGATGGCAGTGTCTGCGACATTGTCTGTAAGGTATGATTCCGTCAGTATGATTATGTCTGGTCCCTGCTTGATTAGTCTGTGGGACAGCTCTCCCAACTTTGGCACAAGCCCCCAGATGTTAGTAAGGAGGACTTTGCAGGGTCGACAGGGCTGGATTTGCCATTGTCGTTTCCGGTGCCTAGGTCGATGCTGGGTGGTTCGTCCGGTTTCATTCCTTTTTATTGACTTCATAGCGGTTAGGTACAACTGAGGGTTTGCTAGGCCATTTCAGAGGGCATGTAAGAGCCAACCACATTGCTGTGGTTCTGGAGTCACATGTAGGGCAGACCAAGTAAGGATGGCAGATTTCCTTCCCTAAAGGACATTAGTGAACCAGATGGGTTTTTACAACAATCGACAATGGTTTCATGGCCATCATTAGACTTGCTTTTAATTCCAGATTTAGTAATTAAATTCAAATTCCACCTTCTGATGTGGTGGGATTCGAACCCATGTCCCCAGAGCAATACCCTGAGTCTCTGGGTTACTAGTCCAGTGACAATACCACTACGCCACCACCTCCCCTTTGTTCCTCTCTCTCTCTCTGCCCCTCTCTCTCTCTCTCTCTCTGTCCTCGCCGCCTTTCTCTCTAACAGTCCCAGAGAACGGGAACTCTCAGCAGATGATTGGTCCGTTTTTTTTTAAACATTGTGCTGTCAGTTTCACAGCTGACAGGTGCTGACATCGGGAACAGTGGTTTCTGAACTTTGGACAGATTTGGAGTTTTCCGGCGGGTACCGACTTTGTTTTTATCAAGCCTCAGGAAAACCAGATGTCCGCTGTGAAACTCAGCGCAGGGTGTTCTAATAGCCAGTCTGCAAGAAGAGGCCAAAGGAAAATTTCTCATCTCCAGTCACAGACCCCTGGCATGGATGAGGAACGGCCTGGTACAGTATACATCCGAGGGCCAGATGGTAACCTTTGGCGGGACGGATCCTGGCCCACGGACAGTATGTTGGACAACTCTGCTTTCACCTGTGAGGCATTGCTGACCCTTACCATGGTCTCCTGCAAGGGTCAACACAAGGTTTAGTGATTTGGGATTCCCCTAGGTGGGTGTTCTGGAGTACAGCTGAAACAATCTAGGGTTATGAGGTTAGAAAGCCTCAAAACATAAAAGCAACCATCAGGATTTTATCGAAGATCAGACACTGGAAGATTAGATAGGCATGACAAACATAACACAACCTTAATCATAGTGGTGGAACAATGAAGCATTCGAGTGAAAATGCTTTTTCTCTATCTCCCCGTCTCCTTTTTCTTTGTGTGGTGGTCTCTACTTGTTTCCACCTCTCCGTGTCTTTGCCTCTATCCCCAGTGTCTCCTATCTCTGTCTCTACCCCCCACCCCCCGCAGTGTCTCCTATCTGTGTCCCTGTCTCTAACTCCAGTGCCTCCTATCTCTGTGTCCTTGTCTCTATCCCCAGTGTCTCCAATCTCTGTCTCGATCCACAGTGTCTCCTATCTCTGTGTTCCTGTCCCTATCCCCAGTGTCTCCTATCTCTGTCTCCCTGTCTCTATCCCCGCAGTGTCTCTTATTTCTGTCTCTCTCTCTCTATCCCCGCAGTGTCTCCTATCTCTTTTTCTATCCCTGCAGTGTCTCCTAACACTGTGTCGCTGTCTCTATCCACAGTGTCTCCTATCTCTGTGTTCCTGTCCCTATCCACAGTGTCTCCTATCTCTGTTTCCCTGTCTCTATCCCTGCAGTGACTTCTATCTCTTTTCTCTCTCTATCCCCGCAGTGTCTCCTATCTCTGTCTCCCTGTCTCTATCCCCGCAGTGTCTTCTATTTCTGTCTCTCTGTCTCTATCCCCGCAGTGTCTCCTATCTCTTTTTCTATCCCTGCAGTGTCTCCTAACACTGTGTCGCTGTCTCTATCCACAGTGTCTCCTATCTCTGTGTTCCTGTCCCTATCTCCAGTGTCTCCTATCTCTGTGTTCCTGTCCCTATCTCCAGTGTCTCCTATCTCTGTGTTCCTGTCCCTATCCCCAGTGTTTCCTATCTCTGTCTCCCTATCTCTATCCCTGCAGTGTCTCCTATCTCTGTGTCTCTGTCCACAGTGTCTCCTATCTCTGTGTTCCTGTCCCTATCCCCAGTGTTTCCTATCTCTGTCTCCCTGTCTCTATCCACAGTGTCTCCTATCTCTGTCTCCCTGTCTCTATCCACAGTGTCTCCTATCTCTGTCTCCCTATCTCTATCCACAGTGTCTCCTATCTCTGTGTTCCTGTCCCTATCCCCAGTGTTTCCTATCTCTGTCTCTATCCCCGCAGTGTCTCCTATCTCTGTGTTCCTGTCCCTATCCCCAGTGTTTCCTATCTCTGTCTCCCTATCTCTATCCACAGTGTCTCCTATCTCTGTCTCCCTATCTCTATCCACAGTGTCTCCTATCTCTGTCTCCCTATCTCTATCCCTGCAGTGTCTCCTATCTCTGTGTCTCTGTCTCTATCCACAGTGTCTCCTATCTCTGTCTCCCTATCTCTATCCACAGTGTCTCCTATCTCTGTCTCCCTATCTCTATCCACAGTGTCTCCTATCTCTGTGTTCCTGTCCCTATCCCCAGTGTTTCCTATCTCTGTCTCCCTGTCTCTATCCACAGTGTCTCCTATCTCTGTCTCCCTATCTCTATCCACAGTGTCTCCTATCTCCGTCTCCCTATCTCTATCCACACTGTCTCCTATCTCTGTGTTCCTGTCCCTATCTCCAGTGTCTCCTATCTCTGTGTTCCTGTCCCTATCCCCAGTGTTTCCTATCACTGTCTCCCTATCTCTATCCCTGCAGTGTATCCTATCTCTGTATTTCTGTCTCTATCCACAGTGTCTCCTATCTCTGTGTTCCTGTCCCTATCCCCAGTGTCTCCTATCTCTGTCTCCCTATCTCTATCCCTGCAGTGTCTCCTATCTCTGTCTCTGTCTCTATCCACAGTGTCTCCTATCTCTGTGTTCCTGTCCCTATCCCCAGTGTTTCCTATCTCTGTCTCCCTGTCTCTATCCACAGTGTCTCCTATCTCTGTCTCCCTGTCTCTATCCACAGTGTCTCCTATCTCTGTCTCCCTATCTCTATCCACAGTGTCTCCTATCTCTGTCTCCCTATCTCTATCCCTGCAGTGTATCCTATCTCTGTTTCTCTGTCTCTATCCACAGTGTCTCCTATCTCTCTCTCCCTATCTCTATCCCTGCAGTGTCTCCTATCTCTGTTTCTCTGTCTCTATCCACAGTGTTTCCTATCTCTGTCTCCCTGTCTCTATCCACAGTGTCTCCGATCTCTATCTCCCTGTCTCTATCCACAGTGTCTCCTATCTCTGTGTTCCTGTCCCTATCCCCAGTGTCTCCTATCTCTGTCTCCCTGTCTCTATCCCCGCAGTGTCTCTTATTTCTGTCTCTCTCTCTCTATCCCCGCAGTGTCTCCTATCTCTTTTTCTATCCCTGCAGTGTCTCCTAACACTGTGTCGCTGTCTCTATCCACAGTGTCTCCTATCTCTGTGTTCCTGTCCCGATCCACAGTGTCTCCTATCTCTGTTTCCCTGTCTCTATCCCTGCAGTGACTTCTATCTCTTTTCTCTCTCTATCCCCGCAGTGTCTCCTATCTCTGTCTCCCTGTCTCTATCCCCGCAGTGTCTCCTATTTCTGTCTCTCTGTCTCTATCCCCGCAGTGTCTCCTATCTCTTTTTCTATCCCTGCAGTGTCTCCTAACACTGTGTCGCTGTCTCTATCCACAGTGTCTCCTATCTCTGTGTTCCTGTCCCTATCTCCAGTGTCTCCTATCTCTGTGTTCCTGTCCCTATCTCCAGTGTCTCCTATCTCTGTGTTCCTGTCCCTATCCCCAGTGTTTCCTATCTCTGTCTCCCTATCTCTATCCCTGCAGTGTCTCCTATCTCTGTGTCTCTGTCCACAGTGTCTCCTATCTCTGTGTTCCTGTCCCTATCCCCAGTGTTTCCTATCTCTGTCTCCCTGTCTCTATCCACAGTGTCTCCTATCTCTGTCTCCCTGTCTCTATCCACAGTGTCTCCTATCTCTGTCTCCCTATCTCTATCCACAGTGTCTCCTATCTCTGTGTTCCTGTCCCTATCCACAGTGTCTCCTATCTCTGTGTTCCTGTCCCTATCCCCAGTGTTTCCTATCTCTGTCTCTATCCCCGCAGTGTCTCCTATCTCTGTGTTCCTGTCCCTATCCCCAGTGTTTCCTATCTCTGTCTCCCTATCTCTATCCACAGTGTCTCCTATCTCTGTCTCCCTATCTCTATCCCTGCAGTGTCTCCTATCTCTGTGTCTCTGTCTCTATCCACAGTGTCTCCTATCTCTGTCTCCCTATCTCTATCCACAGTGTCTCCTATCTCTGTCTCCCTATCTCTATCCACAGTGTCTCCTATCTCTGTGTTCCTGTCCCTGTCCCCAGTGTTTCCTATCTCTGTCTCCCTATCTCTATCCACACTGTCTCCTATCTCTGTGTTCCTATCTCTATCCCCAGTGTTTCCTATCTCTGTCTCCCTAACTCTATCCACAGTGTCTCCTATCTCTGTCTCCCTATCTCTATCCCTGCAGTGTATCCTATCTCTGTATTTCTGTCTCTATCCACAGTGTCTCCTATCTCTGTGTTCCTGTCCCTATCCCCAGTGTCTCCTATCTCTGTCTCCCTATCTCTATCCCTGCAGTGTCTCCTATCTCTGTCTCTGTCTCTATCCACAGTGTCTCCTATCTCTGTGTTCCTGTCCCTATCCCCAGTGTTTCCTATCTCTGTCTCCCTGTCTCTATCCACAGTGTCTCCTATCTCTGTCTCCCTATCTCTATCCACAGTGTCTCCTATCTCCGTCTCCCTATCTCTATCCACACTGTCTCCTATCTCTGTGTTCCTGTCCCTATCCCCAGTGTTTCCTATCTCTGTCTCCCTAACTCTATCTACAGTGTCTCCTATCTCTGTCTCCCTATCTCTATCCCTGCAGTGTATCCTATCTCTGTATTTCTGTCTCTATCCACAGTGTCTCCTATCTCTGTGTTCCTGTCCCTATCCCCAGTGTCTCCTATCTCTGTCTCCCTATCTCTATCCCTGCAGTGTCTCCTATCTCTGTCTCTATCCACAGTGTCTCCTATCTCTGTGTTCCTGTCCCTATCCCCAGTGTTTCCTATCTCTGTCTCCCTGTCTCTATCCACAGTGTCTCCTATCTCTGTCTCCCTGTCTCTATCCACAGTGTCTCCTATCTCTGTCTCCCTATCTCTATCCACAGTGTCTCCTATCTCTGTCTCCCTATCTCTATCCCTGCAGTGTATCCTATCTCTGTTTCTCTGTCTCTATCCACAGTGTCTCCTATCTCTCTCTCCCTATCTCTATCCCTGCAGTGTCTCCTATCTCTGTTTCTCTGTCTCTATCCACAGTGTTTCCTATCTCTGTCTCCCTGTCTCTATCCACAGTGTCTCCTATCTCTATCTCCCTGTCTCTATCCACAGTGTCTCCTATCTCTGTGTTCCTGTCCCTATCCCCAGTGTCTCCTATCTCTGTCTCCCTGTCTCTATCCCCGCAGTGTCTCTTATTTCTGTCTCTCTCTCTCTATCTCCGCAGTGTCTCCTATCTCTTTTTCTATCCCTGCAGTGTCTCCTAACACTGTGTCGCTGTCTCTATCCACAGTGTCTCCTATCTCTGTTCCTGTCCCTATCCACAGTGTCTCCTATCTCTGTTTCCCTGTCTCTATCCCTGCAGTGACTTCTATCTCTTTTCTCTCTCTATCCCCGCAGTGTCTCCTATCTCTGTCTCCCTGTCTCTATCCCCGCAGTGTCTCCTATTTCTGTCTCTCTGTCTCTATCCCCGCAGTGTCTCCTATCTCTTTTTCTATCCCTGCAGTGTCTCCTAACACTGTGTCGCTGTCTCTATCCACAGTGTCTCCTATCTCTGTCTCCCTATCTCTATCCACAGTGTCTCCTATCTCTGTGTTCCTGTCCCTATCTCCAGTGTCTCCTATCTCTGTGTTCCTGTCCCTATCTCCAGTGTCTCCTATCTCTGTGTTCCTGTCCCTATCCCCAGTGTTTCCTATCTCTGTCTCCCTATCTCTATCCCTGCAGTGTCTCCTATCTCTGTGTCTCTGTCCACAGTGTCTCCTATCTCTGTGTTCCTGTCCCTATCCCCAGTGTTTCCTATCTCTGTCTCTATCCCCGCAGTGTCTCCTATCTCTGTGTTCCTGTCCCTATCCCCAGTGTTTCCTATCTATGTCTTCCTATCTCTATCCACAGTGTCTCCTATCTCTGTCTCCCTATCTCTATCCCTGCAGTGTCTCCTATCTCTGTGTCTCTGTCTCTATCCACAGTGTCTCCTATCTCTGTCTCCCTATCTCTATCCCTGCAGTGTCTCCTATCTCTGTGTCTCTGTCTCTATCCACAGTGTCTCCTATCTCTGTCTCCCTATCTCTATCCATAGTGTCTCCTATCTCTGTCTCCCTATCTCTATCCACAGTGTCTCCTATCTCTGTGTTCCTGTCCCTGTCCCCAGTGTTTCCTATCTCTGTCTCCCTGTCTCTATCCACAGTGTCTCCTATCTCTGTCTCCCTATCTCTATCCACAGTGTCTCCTATCTCTGACTCCCTATCTCTATCCACACTGTCTCCTATCTCTGTGTTCCTGTCCCTATCCCCAGTGTTTCCTATCTCTGTCTCCCTAACTCTATCCACAGTGTCTCCTATCTCTGTCTCCCTATCTCTATCCCTGCAGTGTATCCTATCTCTGTATTTCTGTCTCTATCCACAGTGTCTCCTATCTCTGTGTTCCTGTCCCTATCCCCAGTGTCTCCTATCTCTGTCTCCCTATCTCTATCCCTGCAGTGTCTCCTATCTCTATCTCCCTGTCTCTATCCACAGTGTCTCCTATCTCTGTGTCCCTGTCTCCGATCTGTGTGTCCCTGTCTCTGACCCCACAATGTCTCCTATTTCTGTGACTTTGTTTCTAGCCCTGCAGTGTCTCCTATCTCTGTCTCTATCCCTGAACTGTCTCCTATCTCTGTCCCTTTACCTCTGCAGTGTTTCCTATATGTGTCCCTGTCTCTATCCCCGCGGTATTTCCTAACTCTGTCTCTCTATGTCTCTATTCCTGAACTGCCTCCTGGCTCTGTGCCCCTCTTTCTCTCTCCACAGTGTCTCCTATCTCTGTCTCTATCTCCGCAGAGTCTCCTATCTCTCTCTTTCTGTCTCTATCCATGAGGTGTCTCCTAGCTCTGTGTCGCTGATTCTCTCTCCTCAGTGTCTCCACCTGTCCCTGTTTCTGTCTCCGCAAGTTCTTCTCCTCTCCCTGTCCCAAACTGCCTCCTATCTTTGTGTCCCTGTCTTTATCCCCAGTGTCGACGATCTCTTGTCTCTCTGTTACTATCCCCTCAGAGAGTGAGGCCCAGGCTCTGTGACTGGGCGTGGTAGTGAGAGTGAGACCCAGACTCTGTGACTGTGTGTGGTAGTGAGAGTGAGGCCCAGGCTCTGTGACTGGGCGTGGTAGTGAGAGTGAGGCCCAGGCACTGTGACTGGGTGTGGTAGTGAGAGTGAGGCCCAGGCTCTGTGACTGGGTGTGGTAGTGAGAGTGAGGCCCAGGCTCTGTGACTGGGTGTGGTAGTGAGAGTGAGGCCCAGGCTCTGTGACTGGGTGTGGCAGTGAGAGTGAGGCCCAGGCTCTGTGACTGGGTGTGGCAGTGAGAGTGAGGCCCAGGCTCTGTGACTGGGTGTGGTAGTGAGAGTGAGGCCCAGGCTCTGTGACTGGGTGTGACAGTGAGAGTGAAGCCCAGGCTCTGTGACTGGGCGTGGTAGTGAGAGTGAGGCCCAGGCTCTGTGACTGGGTGTGGCAGTGAGAGTGAGGCCCAGGCTCCGTGACTGGGTGTGGCAGTGAGAGTGAGGCCCAGGCTCTGTGACTGGGTGTGGTAGTGAGAGTGAGGACCAGGCTCCGTGACTGGGCGTGGTAGTGAGAGTGAGGCCCAGGCTCCGTGACTGGGTGTGGCAGTGAGAGTGAGGCCCAGGCCTCGTGACTGGGTGTGGCAGTGAGAGTGAGGCCCAGGCCCCATGACTGTGTGTGGCAGTGAGAGTGAGGCCCAGGCACCGTGACTGTATGTGGCAGTGAGAGTGAGGCCCAGGCCCCGTGACTGTGTGTGGCAGTGAGAGTGAGGCCCAGGCTCCGTGACTGTATGTGGCAGTGAGAGTGAGGCCCAGGCCCCGTGACTGGGTGTGGCAGTGAGAGTGAGGCCCAGGCCCCGTGACTGGCTGTGGCAGTGAGAGTGAGGCCCAGGCCCCGTGACTGGGTGTGGCAGTGAGAGTGAGTGTTGGAGCACTGTCGTGCTGAAGCCTTGCCGCTGCTGAGTGACTGGACCTCTCTCGATTTATTCCCTACAGAGAGAGAATCGGCGGCTGCAAGAGGCGAGCCTGCGCCTGGAGCAGGAGAATGATGACTTGGCACATGAACTTGTGACCAGCAAGATCGCCCTGAGGAGTGACCTGGATCAGGTGAGGGAAGTAACTGGTCTGATGTACACTGTGTGCTCACAGGCAACCTGCATAAAGGCCTGAAAATATAAAGTCTTGCATATATAGAATGCCTCTCAGAACGTCCCCATGCACCTTTAGCCAATGAGGTACTTCCAAAATGTAGCTACTTATGTAATCTAGGAAATGCGGCAGCCAGACAATGCACAGCATGATCCCAGGGGTAGCAATGTAATAATAACCAGATAATGAGTTTTAGTGATGTTGGTCGAGAGATTGATATTGACCAGGACATCAGGGAGAACTCCTCTGTTCTTTGAAATAGCAGCTTTTACATCCACCTGACAGGGCATAGGGAACTTCAGATTAGTGCCTCAACTGAAAGACGATACCTCTGACAGTGCGGCACTCCCTCAATACTGCACTGGGAGTGTCAGCCTGGATTATGTGCTTATATCTCTGGCGTGGGACTTGAACCCACAACCTTCTGTCTGAAAGGTGGGAGTGCTACTCATTGAACCAAGGCTGACAGTGCTGTAACATCAGTGAAAGTTGTGTGTTTATTAAGTTGTAATGCACGGTGTGGCTGGTGATGCCTGTTCAGAAGTCTGAGATCTAATGAAACTCTACCTCTGCAACAAGTCATGTTCACCCCAGAAATTATGTAGAGCATCAAAAAGTCTGGTCTGATAAAGCATGGTGAAAGTACTCACTCTGCAAACTAACACCATTCTTATTTTACCCACACAGATTGAAGACAAGGCCGATGTTCTCAACAAGGAACTCTTGCAAACTAAACAGAAGCTGGTGGAGACAGAAGATGAAAAGAGGAGACAGGAAGAAGAGTCAGCACAGGTTTGGAAAGGACAGGTGTTGGCATGTGGGAGCGAAGTCCGGGTTGTGGGCGTGGGAGCGAAGGCCCGGGTTCTGGGCGTGGGAGCGAAGGCCCGGGTTCTGGGCGTGGGAGCGAAGGCCCGGGTTCTGGGCGTGGGAGCGAAGGCCCGGGTTCTGGGCGAGGGAGCGAAGGCCTGGGTTCTGGGCGAGGGAGCGAAGGCCCGGGTTCTGGGCGTGGGAGCAAAGGCCCGGGTTCTGGGCGTGGGAGCGAAGGCCCGGGTTCTGGGCGTGGGAGCGAAGGCCCGGGTTCTGGCCGTGGGAGCGAAGGCCCGGGTTCTGGGCGTGGGAGTGCAGGCCCGGATTCTGGGCGTGGTAGCGAGGCCCGGGTTCTGGGTTTGGGTGTCATAGAATCATAGTGGCACAGAAGGAGGCCATTCAGCCCATCGAGTCTATGCTGGCTCTCAGTAGAGAATCCAGTCAGTCCTATTCCCCTGCTTTACCCCGTAGCCATGTAATTTTATTTCCCTCAAGTGCCCATCTAATTTACTTTTGAAATCATTCATCATCTCCATTTCCACCACCGTTGTAGAAGCAAGTTCCAGGTCATTACCACTCACCGTATAAAAAAGATCTTCCTCACATTCCCCCCTGCATCTTTTGTCCAAAACCTTCAATCCGTGTCCCCTAGTCCTTATACCATCAGTTAATGGGAACAGTTTTTCTTTGTCTACCTTTTCCAAACCTGTCATAATCTTGTACACCTCTATCAGATCTCCCCTCAATCACCTTTGCTCCAAGGAGAACAACCCCAGCTTCTCCAACCCAAGCTTGTAGCTAAAATCCTCATTCCTGGAACCATTCTGATAAATCTCCTCTGCACCCTCTCAAGGACCCTCACATCCTTCCTGAAGTGTGGTGACCAGAACTGGACACAATACTCTAGTTGTGACATAACCAGAGCTTTATAAAGGTTCAGCATAACTTCCCTGCTTTTGTACTCAATTCTTCTTTTTATGAAGCCCAAGATCCCATATGCTGTGTTAACCACTCTCTCACTATGTCCTGCCAGCTTCAAAGATCTATGTACATGAACCCCCAGGTCCCTCGGTCCCTTTCCCTCTTTAGAACTCTGCCATTAAGTCTATATTGGCCCTCCCTATCCCTTTTGTCAAAATGCATCACTTCCCATTTCTTTGTATTAAATTCCATCTGCCATCTCTGCCCATTCCGCTAGCCTATCTGTGTCCTGTTTGTCGATTTGTATCATTCTCACTGTCTGCCACACCTTCAAGTTTGGTATAATTGGCAAATTTTTAAAGTTTACCTGCATTCCAATATCTAAGTAATATATATATAGCAAAAAAAGCAGTGGTCCTAGCACTGACCCTTGAGGAACACCACTGTCTACCATCTTCCAGTCTGAAAAACAACCATTTACCACTACTCACTGTTTTCTGTCCTTACTTTTTTTTATCCAAGCTGACACTGACCCTCCTATTCCAAGAGCCTCAGTTTTGTATAACCAGCCTTTTGTGTTACTTTGTCAAAAGCTTTCTAAAAATACATATAAACAACATCCACCGCATTCCCGTCATCGACCTTCTCTGTCACGTCATCAAAAAAAATCAATTCGATTAGTCAAGCATGGCCTGCTTTTTACAAATCTGTGCTCCCTCCTTAATTAGCTCAAATCTCCCCAAGCGTCGGTTGATTTTTTTTCCCCATGATTATTTTTTCTAAAACCTAACCCACCACTGATGTTAAACTGACTGGCTTGTAGACAGTAAGAATGTTCTTACACCTATTCTTGAATAAGGCTGTCACATTTGCTACTCTCCAATCGTCTGGCAGCTCCCCCATATCTAGGGAAGATTAGAAGATCATAGCAAGCCCTTCCGCTCTCTCCACCCCCACGTCCTTTAGCAACCTGGGATGCAAGCTATCTAGACCAGGTGACTTATCCACTCTATGCACTTCCAGTACATCCTGCCTATCAATTTTCACCCCATCCATTACCTCTACCATCTCCGCTTCTACTGATATTTTTTCAACATCCTCTTCCTTAGTAAATACTGATGCAAAGTACTCTAAGTATTCTAGCCTTGCCCTGCACCTCTAAGCATATATCACCCTCTTTGTCCCTAATTGGCCCCAGCCTGCCTTTCATTAGCCGCTTATTATGTACATGCTGGTAAAAGATTTTTGGGTTTCTATTAAGTTAACTGACATTCAATTCTGATATTCTCTCTTTGCCAGTCTTATTTTCATTTATATAAGTCATTTATAAATGACGTCGATGAAGAGACCAAAGGTATGGTTGCTAAATTTGCTGATGACATAAAGATAGGTAGGAAAGTAGGTTGTGAAGAGGACATAAGGAGGTTACAAAGGGATATAGATAGGTTAAGTGAGTGGGCAAATATCTGGCAGATGGAGTATAATGTGGGAAAATGCAAAGTTGTCCATTTTGGCACGAAGAATAAAAAAGAAGCATATTATCTAAATGGTGAGAGATTGCAGAGCTCTGAGATGCAGAAGGATCTGAGCGTCCTCGTGCATGAATCGCAAAAGGTTAGTATGCAGGTACAGCACATAATTAGGAAAACTAATAGGATGCTATCATCTATCGCGTGGGGAATTAGGGAGGTTATGCTTCAGCTATACAGGGCATTGGTGAGACCACATTTGGATTACTGTGTACAGTACTGGTCTCCTTATTTAAGGAAGGATGTAAATGCATTGGAAGCAGTTCAAAGAAGGTTTACTAGACTGATATCTCGAATGGGCGGGCTATATTATGAGGAAAGATTGGACAGACTAGGCTTGTATCCGCTGGAATTTAGAAGAGTAAGAGGCGACTTGATTGAAACATATAAGATCCTGAGGGGTCTTGACAGGGTGGATGTGGAAAAGATGTTTCCCCTTGTGGGAGAATCTAGAACTAGGGGTCACTGTTTAAAAATAAGGGGTCGCCCATTTAAAACAGAGATGAGGAGAAATTTTTTCTCGCAGAGGGTTGAGAGTCTTTGGAATTCTCTTCCTCAAAAGTCAGTGGAAGCAGAGTCTTTGGATATTTTTAAGGCAGAGGTAGATAGATTCTTGATAAGCAAGGGGGTGAAAGGTTATCGGGGATAGGTGGAAATGTGGAGTAATCAGTTCAGCCATGAACTTACTGAATAGCAGAGCAGGGCCGAGTGGCCTACTCCTGCTCCTAATTTGTATGTTCATATTTTCCTCTTCACCTTCCCTCTCAGCTTATTGTATTTGACCTGTATCTTGCTAGAAGAATTCACCTGACATGCCATAAACACCCTTTTTTTAAGTTTCATTATATTCTCTATCTCTCTCGTCATCCAAGGAGCGGTGACTTTGGGTCCCTTACCTTTCGCCCTTGTTGGCATGTGTCTAGCCTGTACCTGAAATTTCTCCTCTTCAAAAGATCACCCATTGTTCTGTAACATGTTTTCCTGTCAAACTTTGTTTCCATTTTACCCTACCTAGATTCCCTCTCATTCCATTGAAGAGAGCCTCTTCCAATTTCAAGCTTCTACTTTAGATTGTTCCTTGCCATTCTCCATTGCTAATCTAAACCTCATGATACTATGATCACTCTTACCCAAGTGCTCCCCCACAGACACTTGGTCCACTTGGTCCACATCATTTCCCAGCACCAGATCCAGCAATGCCTCCTTTCCAGTCGGACTGAGAACATACTGGTCCAGAAAATTCTCCTGAACACATTTTGGAAACTCCTCCCCCTCCTTACGCTGTACTCTAACATTATCCCAATATATCTAGCATTCCGAAGGGATCTGTCCACTCCTCCATTACCCCTGACACCTCATCCTCTTCCCACAGCGTCTTCCCATGCAATCGCAGGAGGTGTAGTGCCTGCCCATTTACCTCCTCTCTCCTCACTATCCAAGGCCCCAAACACTCCTTTCAGGTGAAGCAGCGATTTACTTGTACTTCTTTCAATGTAGTATTCGCTGCTCACAGTGTGGTCTCTACGTTGAGCAGACCAAACGCAGATTGGGTAGCCGCTTTGCAGAATACCTCCGCTCAGTGCGAAAACATGACCCCGAGCTTCCGGTTGCTTGCCATTTCAACACTCCCCCCTGCTCTCATGCCCACATCTCTGTCCTGGGATTGCTGCAGTGTTCCAGTGAACATCAACGCAAGCTCGAGGAACAGCATCTCATTTACTGACTAGGCATGATACAGCCTGCCGGACTGAACATTGAGTTCAATAATTTCAGAGCATGGCTGGCCCCCCTTATTTTTATTTTTATTTGTTATTTTTTGTTGTTTTTGTTTCATCATTCATGTTTTTTTACCATGTGCCTGCCCACTGTTTTTTTTTATGTTTGGGCTTTTGGCTAGGGCTGTTCATTTTTCTGTCAATTAACATCCTCTCTGCACTAACGCTTTGTCTTTCAGCACACCATTAACACACCGTTTGCCTTTGCTCCATGACCATCTTGCCAATTATTCTCTGTGGCCCTCTGCCCTATCAACACCTTCCCTTTTGTTATCTTTTGCCCCACCCCTGCTTTATTTGCTTAAAACCTATTACATTTCTAACCTTTGCCAGTTCTGATGAAAGGTCACCGACCTGAAACGTTAACTCTGCTTCTGTCTCCACAGATGCTGCCAGACCTGCTGAGTATTTCCAGCATTTTTTGTTTTTATCCCAATCTGTGTTTGGGTAATTAAAGCCCTCCCCCCGAATATCACCACTCTATAAAGAACTGTGATTTCCCTGCACAATTGCTTCTCTCAGTTTCAATATTTGGAGGTCTGTAGTGAGTGAGGCCTAGGCTCTGGGTGTGTGAGTGAGCCCTGGACTCTCACTGGGAGCGGGAATGAAGCCCGGACTTTGTGACTGAGAGTGGGACTGTGCATTGGTGTGGGACTGCGGCCCCATCCTGTGGTTATTGCTTGATACTGACTGAGTCTCTGTGGTCTGTTGTCTGATTTCCTACTTCTCTTTCTCCATCACAGATTAAAGAAGTTTTCCGCAGGGAGTTAGAGAAAGCTGAATCTGAAGTCAGGAAGACGAGTGCGATCATTTCGGAATACAAACAGGTATATACACAAAGATTGCCGGTTTTTGATACTCTGCAGCTGCTGCAAGATTGATGCCGAGCAGCTTGTGTTTCGACTGACGGTGTACGAGGACCAGACTGTAGGAAATGTCTGTTACCTCCCTTATTTCAATGGGATGCTAATCTTCAACCAGCTCCAAACACTGCTGGTAGTCAGTATCCTGGGGCCAGCCAGTGTCTATCTGGAGCGGATCGTGTGGGGTTGTAAATATTGAGGTTCTGTATTGTGGAAGTGTCTGGAATTCCCCTATATCCCTCCCTGTCTGTGTGAAATGTTCATTCACCGTGTTGAATAACAAAACCAGCAGTAAGTTTTCCTCTTGTTCTGATCAGATTTGTTCCCAGTTGAGCACGCGTTTGGAGAAGCAGCAGGCTGCGAGTAAGGAAGAGCTGGAGATAGTGAAGGTAAGAGATGGCTGACTCTCGCTGAGCAGCCTCTGAATGTCCCATCCATTGTCACCAAGTGTGGTCTATGACAGAAACTCTTAACTATCAGCTCAGTACCCAGTGACAGGCCCCAGTCTCTCACTCAGCAACATCACTAAGTGTGCGTAGGACAGTATCACTGAGCTTAACCACTTAAATCAGCACTGCTAACTAGCACAGAGCTCTGTTTGTGCACCCGCTTCATGTTGTGTTGGAGCTGGATGGGAAGAATCCCAGCCCCAGGGACAGGACATATTCCTCCACCTTCGAGTCAATGAAACGGTCTCTCTAGTCATCTGCCCGAAACAATGTCATCTTGGAGTCACCTCCTGGAGCAGATGGTGTGGGGAAGTAAATATTGAGGTTTTGTATTGAGTCCTCACCAGCTGGACGAGGTTTGCCAGTGCCTTGATAGTATCTTCCCAATCACACCCATGGGTCTAGCAGCTGGAGCTGGGGGGCTGGGGGTTTCACAAGAAACTCTGAAAGGCCCAGTTCTGATGAAAGGTCATCGACCTGAAATGTTTATTCTGTTTCTCTCTCCAAGGATATTGCCAGACCTGCTGTTTCCAACATTTTCTGTTCTTGCTCTAAAAAGCTAATGGAATATTGGCCTACATCTTGGACAGCAGAATATAAAGATGCAGAAGATATGTGACAGTTATTAAAGCTCTGTTGGGTTTCAGAGGTCAGCCTTGTTTCAGTGGGTAGCACTCTTGTCTCTGAGTCAGAAGGTTATGGCTTCAAGTTCCACTCCAGATACCTGAGCACAAAAACCTAGACTGACACTCCAGTGCAGAACTGAGGGAATGCTGCAGTGTTGAAGGTACTGTCTTTCAGGTGAGACATTAAAGCAAGGCCCCATCTGCCCCCTCAGGTGGATGTAAAAGACCCAATGACACTATTTTGAAAAAGAGCAGGGAATTCTCCTGGTTCCTGGCCAATGTTAATCCCCCAGTTAACTTCACGAAAAACAGATTACCTGGCCAGTATCACATTGCTGGTTGTGGGAGATTGCTGTGTGCAAATTGGCTGCTGTGTTTCCTATACTACGACTGTAATGCACTTCGGAAATACTTCATTGGCTGTAAAGCACTTGAGACATCCTGAAGGTGCTGTTGAAATGGAAGATTTTTTTAGGTTCTGGGAATTACACCTGAGGAAGGATATATTCACTTTGGAGTGGATGCAGCCACCAGGATGTTACTGGGGTTTAGAAGGTTCAAGTATAAGGACAGGTTACATAGATTCGATTTATATACACTAGAGTTCAGCAGATTGAGGGGAGAACTGTTTAAAATGTTAGTGATTTGATAGAGAAATGATTTCCTCTGGTGGGGAGTCCAGAACAAGAGGGCAAAACATTCAGGTTCGAGCTTGGCCCTTTGGGGTGATTTATTTATTTGGAGATACAGCACTGGAACAGGCCCTTCGGCCCACCGAGTCTGTGCCGACCAACAACCACCCATTTTTACTAATCCTACATTAACCCCATATTCTCTACACATCCCCACCATTCTCCTACCACCTACCTACACTAGGGGCAATTTACAATGGCCAATTTACCTATCAACCTGCAAGTCTTTGGCTGTGGGATGGAAACCAGAGCACCCGGCGAAAACCCACGCGGTCACAGGGAGAACTTGCAAACTCCGCACAGGCAGTACCCAGAACTGAATCTGGGTCGCTGGAGCTGTGAGGCTGGGGTGCGCGCCACTGCGCCACCCTGTGATGTCAGGAAGCATTTCTTCACACAAAGGGGAGTGGAAATCTGGAACACTCTCCCCAAAAAAGCTGTGGGCACTGGGAGTCAGCTGGAGTTTTCAAGAATATGACTGCGAGATTTTTGTCGGGTCAGAGGATGTCCGGGATGTAGAGTCAAGGCAGTTAGATGAATTTCAGATACAGATCAGTCATGATCTAATCGAATGGCGGAACAGGATGTGTTCAACAGCAGTTGCAACTTTCTGCAACCTCATATTGATTTTGATCAGTCACATTTATTCCCTTATCAGCTAGCTCGTATTTCTGGATCAGTGCAATGGTGATGATGCAATGAGTCAGATTCACTGAAAACTCAGTGACTGGAGAAATGTGCTGGTGGTATTGACCATTTTAAAAGTCAGAGGACACATTTTATTTCAGCTGTTTCCCTCCCTGTTATCCCCTCCACTAATAATTTGATTAATTGATGTTTAAACATCCCCTATGGTACATTAGTAATGAAACATTCCAAGCCAATTTTTTTACCCCTGTTTTAGACCCTCGACCCACCCTTGCCGATGACACAGAGGAGGAAGCAGGAAGACTTAGTGATGGTGGAGTCAGAAACTCATCAATTAACTTTTACTAATGATCTTAAATCTATGTCCTCTGGTTGTCGACCTTCCTGTCAGCGCTTCTCCTAATTTGCTGTATCAAAACCTCTCACCTTTATCAAATCTCCCCTTAACCTTTTAACATAAAATCATGCGGATGCTGGAAATCTGAAATAAAAACAAGAAATGCTGGAAATACTCAGCAGATCTGGCCGCATCTGTGGAAAGAGAAGCAGAGTTAACGTTTCGGGTCAGTGACCCTTCATCAAAACTTAGTCACTGACCTGAAACGTTAACTCTGCTTCTCTTTCCACAGATGCTGCCAGATCTGCTGAGTATTTCCAGCATTTCTTGTTTTTATTTACTCCCCTTAACCTTCTCTGTTCTATGGAGAACAATCCCAACTTTTCTAATCTCTCCTTTAACAACCAATCCTGTACTACAGTTAGTGATGTGAGTATCTGTGTAACAGCAAACCTAAACCAAAACCAGTACTCTCCAAAAAAACAACTTAACTGGACCAGTCACATAAACACTGGCTACAAGAGCAGGTCAGGTCAGAACTGACTCACCACATAACTCCTTAAAGCCTTTCCACCACCTACAAGACCCAAGTCATGAGTGCAGCTAAAACAATACACAAGATCAACACCTTCCGGGACAAATCAGCCCTTGATTGGCACCCCATCCACCTTCTTAAACATTATCTGAGTAGTCCCACTTTTTCCCATATCCCAGAAAAATTTTCCTTTTCATGTAAATATACAATTCCCTTTTGACAAGTTATTACTGGATCTGTTTCTATCACCCTTTCAGGCAGTGAATTCCAGACCATAATAGTAAGGAAGGAGACCATTCAGCCCCTTCCGAGCCTGTTCTGCCATTCAGTTAGATCATGACTGCTCTGCATCTTAACTCCATCTTTCTGCCTTGGGTCTATATCCCTTAAAACCCTGACCTAACAAAAATCTAGCAAACACAGTTTGGACATTTTCCCCAGTTACAACAGGGTTTTGGGTTCCACATTTCCACTGGCCTTTGTGTGAAGAAGTGCTTCCTGACATCACTCCTGAAAAGCCTAGCTCTAATTTTAAGGTGATGCCCCCTTAATCTGGACCTCATCTGTCCCCCAACAGAGTGGAAGGATTGAAAGGTTTCTGCTGGGTGAACAGGTGCCACTGAAAGCCTGCAGCCAGTGTCCTTGTTGAGGGACCAGCTGATCTCTGTTCAATCCCCAGGGCAAAGTGCTGTCCTGTGACCGGTGCTGTGAGCTCTTCAGGAAGGACGGTGAGCTGCAGCTTCCAGAGCCCGGCCAGGAACACAGAGACCAGGACGTGGACGAAGAGAAGGAGCTTCTGAAGAAGCAGCTGAGGGAGATGGAACTGGAGCTGGCACAGACAAAACTGCAACTAGTGGAGGCCAAGTGCAAAATACAGGTACAGACCCAAAGTGGAGGAAACACCTGCACTGGCTCAGGCAGTGAGATGGAGGGAGGCTCTGGCAGTGAGATGGAGGGAGGCTCTGGCAGTGAGATGGAGGGAGGCTCTGGCAGTGAGATGGAGGGAGGCTCTGGCAGTGAGATGGAGGGAGGCTCTGGCAGTGAGATGGAGGGAGGCTCTGGCAGTGAGATGGAGGGAGGCTCTGGCAGTGAGATGGAGGGAGGCTCTGGCAGTGAGATGGAGGGAGGCTCTGGCAGTGAGATGGAGGGAGGCTCAGGCAGTGAGATGGAGGGAGGCTCAGGCAGTGAGATGGAGGGAGGCTCAGGCAGTGAGATGGAGGGAGGCTCTGGCAGTGAGATGGAGGGAGGCTCAGGCAGTGAGATGGAGGGAGGCTCAGGCAGTGAGATGGAGGGAGGCTCAGGCAGTGAGATGGAGGGAGGCTCTGGCAGTGAGATGGAGGGAGGCTCTGGCAGTGAGATGGAGGGAGGCTCAGGCAGTGAGATGGAGGGAGGCTCAGGCAGTGAGATGGAGGGAGGCTCAGGCAGTGAGATGGAGGGAGGCTCAGGCAGTGAGATGGAGGGAGGCTCAGGCAGTGAGATGGAGGGAGGCTCTGGCAGTGAGATGGAGGGAGGCTCAGGCAGTGAGATGGAGGGAGGCTCTGGCAGTGAGATGGAGGGAGGCTCTGGCAGTGAGATGGAGGGAGGCTCTGGCAGTGAGATGGAGGGAGGCTCTGGCAGTGAGATGGAGGGAGGCTCTGGCAGTGAGATGGAGGGAGGCTCAGGCAGTGAGATGGAGGGAGGCTCAGGCAGTGAGATGGAGGGAGGCTCAGGCAGTGAGATGGAGGGAGGCTCAGGCATTGAGATGGAGGGAGGCTCTGGCATTGAGATGGAGGGAGGCTCAGGCAGTGTGATGGAGGGAGGCTCAGGCAGTGAGATGGGGAAGGAGGCTCTGGCAGTGAGGTGGAGGGAGGCTCTGGCAGGGAGGGTGAGGGAGGGGGGCTCAAGCAATGAGGCGCAGGCAGGGAGGCTTGGGAAATGAGCAAGCAAGGGAGGCTTGGAGTGTGTGGATGTGTGTGTGTGTGTGTCTATACAGTAACTCCCTGGCTCAGGCAGTGTGTTTGTGTGTGCATTATCATTGGCACAAGGAGTGTGTGTGTGTTCAGTAACTCCCCAGCTCGGGGAGTATGTGTGTGCCATAGCTCCCTGGCTCAGGGAGTGAGTGTGTGTACAGTAACTCCCCGGCTCGGGGAGTGTGTGTGTGCAGTAACTCCCCGGCACGGTGAGTGTGTGTGTGCAGTAACTCCCCGGCTCGGTGAATGTGTGTGTACAGTAACTCCTAGGCTCGGGGAGTGTATGTGTACAGTAACACCCCGGCTCGGGGAGTGTGTGTGTGCTGTAACTCCCCGGCTTGGGGAGTGTGTGTGTGCAGTAACTCCCCGGTTCGGGGAGTGTGTGTGTGCTGTAACTCCCCGGCTTGGGGAGTGTGTGTGTGCTGTAACTCCCCGGCTTGGGGAGTGTGTGTGTACAGTAACTCCCCGGCTCGGTGAGTGTGTGTGTGCAGTAACTCCCCGGCTTGGGGAGTGTGTGTGTACAGTAACTCCCCGGCTCGGGGAGTGTGTGTGTGCAGTAACTCCCCGGCTCGGGGAGTGTGTGTGTGCAGTAACTCCCCGGCTTGGGGAGTGTGTGTGTGTACAGTTACTCCCCGGTTCGGGGAGTGTGTGTGTACAGTAACTCACCGGTTCGGGGTGAGTGTGTGTGTACAGTAACTCCCCGGCTCGGAGAGTGTGTGTGTACAGTTACTCCCCGGTTCGGGGTGTGTGTGTGTGTACAGTAACTCCCCGGCTCGGGGTGTGTGTGTGTGTGTGTGTACAGTTACTCCCCGGCTCAGGGTGTGTGTGTGTGTGTACAGTAACTCCCCGGTTCGGGGAGTGTGTGTGTGTACAGTAACTCCCCGGCTCGGCGTGTGTGTACAGTAACTCCCCGGCTCGGGGAGTGTGTGTGTGTACAGTTACTCCCCGGTTCGGGGGGAGTGTGTATGTACACTATCTCCCCGGCTCGGGGAGTGTGTGTGTGTACAGTTACTCCCCGGCTCGGGGAGTGTGTGTGTGTACAGTTACTCCCCGGCTCGGGGAGTGTGTGTGTGTACAGTTACTCCCCGGCTCGGGGAGTGTGTGTGTGTACAGTTACTCCCCGGCTCGGGGAGTGTGTGTGTGTACAGTTACTCCCCGGCTCGGGGAGTGTGTGTGTGTACAGTTACTCCCCGGCTCGGGGAGTGTGTGTGTGTACAGTTACTCCCCGGTTCGGGGAGTGTGTGTGTACAGTTACTCCCCGGCTCGGGGAGTGTGTGTGTGTACAGTTACTCCCCGGCTCGGGGAGTGTGCGTGTACAGTTATTCCCCGGTTCGGGGAGTGTGCGTGTACAGTTACTCCCCGGCTCGGGGAGTGTGCGTGTACAGTTATTCCCCGGTTCGGGGAGTGTGTGTGTACAGTAACTCCCCGGCTCGGGGAGTGTGTGTGTACAGTTATTCCCCGGTTCGGGGAGTGTGTGTGTGTATACAGTTACTCCCCGGCTCGGGGAGTGTGTGTGTACAGTTATTCCCCGGTTCGGGGAGTGTGTGTATGTACACTATCTCCCCGGCTCGGGGAGTGTGCGTGTACAGTTACTCCCCGGCTCGGGGAGTGTGTGTGTGTACAGTTACTCCCCGGCTCGGGGAGTGTGTGTGTGTACAGTTACTCCCCGGTTCGGGGAGTGTGTGTGTACACTATCTCCCCGGCTCGGGGAGTGTGCGTGTACAGTAACTCCCCGGTTCGGGGTGAGTGTGTGTGTACAGTTACTCCCCGGTTCGGGGAGTGTGCGTGTACAGTAACTCCCCGGCTCGGGGTGAGTGTGCGTGTACAGTAACTCCCCGGCTCGGGGTGAGTGTGTGTGTACAGTTACTCCCCGGCTCGGGGAGTGTGCGTGTACAGTAACTCCCCGGCTCGGGGTGAGTGTGTGTGTACAGTTACTCCCCGGCTCGGGGAGTGTGTGTGTACAGTTACTCCCCGGTTCGGGGAGTGTGCGTGTACAGTAACTCCCCGGCTCGGGGTGAGTGTGTGTGTACAGTTACTCCCCGGCTCGGGGAGTGTGTGTGTACAGTTACTCCCCGGCTCGGGGAGTGTGTGTGTACAGTTATTCCCCGGTTCGGGGAGTGTGTGTATGTACACTATCTCCCCGGCTCGGGGAGTGTGCGTGTACAGTTACTCCCCGGTTCGGGGAGTGTGCGTGTACAGTAACTCCCCGGCTCGGGGTGAGTGTGTGTGTACAGTTACTCCCCGGCTCGGGGAGTGTGTGTGTACAGTTACTCCCCGGTTCGGGGAGTGTGCGTGTACAGTAACTCCCCGGCTCGGGGTGAGTGTGCGTGTACAGTTACTCCCCGGCTCGGGGAGTGTGCGTGTACAGTAACTCCCCGGCTCTGGGTGAGTGTGTGTGTACAGTTACTTCCCGGCTCGGGGAGTGTGTGTGTACAGTAACTCCCCGGCTCGGGGTGAGTGTGTGTGTACAGTTACTCCCCGGCTCGGGGAGTGTGTGTGTACAGTTATACCCCGGTTCGGGGAGTGTGTGTATGTACACTATCTCCCCGGCTCGGGGAGTGTGCGTGTACAGTTACTCCCCGGCTCGGGGAGTGTGTGTGTGTACAGTAACTCCCCGGCTCGGGGAGTGTGTGTGTGTACAGTTACTCCCCGGTTCGGGGAGTGTGTGTGTACACTATCTCCCCGGCTCGGGGAGTGTGCGTGTACAGTAACTCCCCGGTTCGGGGTGAGTGTGTGTGTACAGTTACTCCCCGGTTCGGGGAGTGTGCGTGTACAGTAACTCCCCGGCTCGGGGTGAGTGTGTGTGTACAGTTACTCCCCGGTTTGGGGAGTGTGCGTGTACAGTAACTCCCCGGCTCGGGGAGTGTGCGTGTACAGTAACTCCCCGGTTCGGGGTGAGTGTGTATGTACACTATCTCCCCGGCTCGGGGAGTGTGCGTGTACAGTTACTCCCCGGCTCGTGGTGAGTGTGTGTGTACAGTAACTCCCCGGCTCGGGGTGAGTGTGCGTGTACAGTTACTCCCCGGCTCGGGGAGTGTGTGTGTACAGTAACTCCCCGGCTCGGGGTGAGTGTGCGTGTACAGTTACTCCCCGGCTCGGGGAGTGTGTGTGTACAGTAACTCCCCGGTTCGGGGTGAGTGTGCGTGTACAGTTACTCCCCGGCTCGGGGAATGTGTGTGTGTATACAGTTACTCCCCGGCTCGGGGAGTGTGTGTGTACAGTAACTCCCCGGCTCGTGGTGAGTGTGTGTGTGCAGTAACTCCCCGGTTCGGGGTGTGTGTGTGTGTACAGTTACTCCCCGGCTCGGGGTGAGTGTGTGTGTACAGTAACTCCCCGGCTCGGGGAGTGTGTGTGTACAGTTACTCCCCGGTTCGGGGTGAGTGTGTGTGTACAGTAACTCCCCGGCTCGGGGCGTGTGTGTGTACAGTAACTCCCCGGTTCGGGGTGTGTGTGCGTGTACAGTTACTCCCCGGCTCGGGGTGAGTGTGTGTGTACAGTAACTCCCCGGCTCGGGGAGTGTGTGTGTACAGTTACTCCCCGGTTCGGGGTGAGCGTGTGTGTACAGTAACTCCCCGGCTCGGGGCGTGTGTGTGTACAGTAACTCCCCGGCTCGGGGCGTGTGTGTGTACAGTTACTCCCCGGTTCGGGGAGTGTGTGTGCACAGTTACTCCCCGGATCGGGGAGTGTGTATCATAGCTCTCCAGTTGCGATGACTCTGTCTCTGGGTTGTGGGAAGGTGTTATTTCAGGTTGTAATCTTTGCCTCCTGTCTCTGCATTTCCCAGGAGCTGGAACACCATCGTGGAGTACTTCTCAACGAAATCCAAGCTGCCAAAAACACCTGGCTCAGCAAAACTCTCAACTCAATCAAAACTGCCACTGGCACGCAGCCCCCTCACCCACCACCTCCCCCTCCCAAAGAAAGCACATAGTTGCAGCCTGCCCCAGTGGTGCGGGAACACCACCCTGACCATTACTTCCTGAATTCCTGCAGCAAGCAGTCACTACAGACAGACTGAACACAGGATCCTGAGGAGAACCAACTGCCCTGGTCAACACAGTGGGGGCGGGATCTTCACCTTTCACCTTTTTGTACGGTCAAGTACTTCTTCATTATTTTATCCAATCTTAGTAATTGTTGGTTTCTATATTGTATCACAAGAAATATTACTGTCCTTTATAAACAATATCTTCTTCACTTTCATTGGCATCAGTTGCTGATTGGTATCATCACAAACTAAACTAGTGAATGGATCAATTCTACAGCTTGAGGGATGAGGTTCTGTCAGCAATTCCATATTTACTATTTAGTCATCCTGTCCAGACTGATAATGTTCTCTCTTTCCCTCCCTCCTCCCCCTTCCCCCTCCCACCTCCCCCCCCTCCCCTCTCTCCTTCCCCCCCTCCTTCCCCCTCCTTACCCCCTCTCCCTCCCCCCTCTCTGCCTCCCCCCTCTCTCCTTCCCCCCTCCCTCCCCCCTCTCTCCCGCCCCCCTCTCCCTCCCCCCTCCTCCATCCTGTCCACACTGACTGAGAATGTTCTTCACTCTCTCTCTGTCCACTCTGACTGACTGCCCGTCCTGCTGCTCCCATCCATTGACCCACATAGATCAAGATGCTTTGCTCAGGTTTGTTCCCAAGCCTCATCATCACTCGCTGGATGTACCGTCTATGTGCTAAACGTTCTGCTGGGAACTTCCCGCAGGCCTATCCAACAACCTTCCCTTTCAGTCTTTGCAAACTGATATGTGTGGACACAACAGAGTAACTGCTGAATGACTCAATTTGCACAATGTACAAAGAACAAATGATCTATCTTGTCTCTTTAATTTTCAAACTGGTTAGATATTAAAGTAGTTAAAAATAGGGGAAATTTTATGCTTAACTTACAGCCTGTTGTCCCAGTGAACAGGTTCCTTTTGTTTGTGTGTTTACCTGTAATTCTAGGCTCCTCCAGTTGTTCACAGTGGTGCAGCCATCCCTGGGAGCAGCTTGCATTTGTAACAATTGTATTTTCAACAATAAACTAGCTCATTGTCGCTTGTGTCTGCCTGTGTTCTGTGATCCGTCCATACTTTTGGCCCTTCAGATACCTAAACAGAGAGATCCCATTTACTTCTGATGAAAGGTCACAGACCTGAAACATTAACTCTGCTTCTCTCTCCACAGATGCTGCCAGACCTGCTGAGTATTTCCAACACTTACTGTTTTTATTTCAGATTTCCAGCAGCCACAGTATTTTGCTTTTATCACATTTACCTCTCACTCACTTCAACAGATCATTCGATTGCTGTCAGTCATAAGAACATAAGAAATAGGAGCAGAAATAGGCCATTCAGCCCTTCGAGCCAGCTCTGCCATTCAATGAGTGGATTATGGCTGGTCTTTTACTTCGACACCATTTTCCTGCCCAACCCCGTAACCCTTGATATTTTTATTATGTAGAAATCTATCAATCTCTCTCTTGAACAGACTCAATTACTGAGCTTCCACAGCCATCTGGGGCAGAGAATTCCAAAGATTCACCACCATCTGAGTGAAGAAATTCCTCCTCATCTCAGTCCTAAATGGCCTGCCCCTTATTCTGAGACTGTGTCCCCTGGTTCTAAACTCCCCAACCAGGGGAAACATCCTTTGCATCTACCCTGTCGAGCCCTGTAAGAATTTTGTGTGTTTGAATGAGATCACCTCTCATTCTTCCAAACTCCACCCGAAACGTTAACTCTGCTTCTCTTTCCACAGATGCTGCCAGACCTGCTGAGTGAATCCAGCATTTCTTGTTTTTGTTCCAGAGAATAAAGGCCCAGTCTATTTAATCTTTCCTCATAGGACAATCCCTCCATCACGGGAATTAGTTTGGTGAACCTTTGTTGCACTTCCTCCATGGGAAGTATATCTTTCCTTAGGGAAGGAGACGGAAACTGTACACAATACTCCAGGTGCAGTCTCACCTAAGCTCTATATAATTGATAGATAAATTGGCCATTATAAATTGCCCCTAGTATAGGTAGGTGGTAGGGGAATTGAGGGAAGGTGGGGATGTGGTAGGAATATGGGATTAATATAGGAATAGTATAAATGGGTGGTTGTTGGTCGGCACAGACTCGGTGGCCGAAGGGCCTGTTTCAGTGCTGTATCTCTAAATAAATTGCAATAAGACATCTTCACTCCTATACTCAAATCCTCTTGTAATAAAGGCCAACATAACATTTGCCTTCTTAATTGCTTGCTGTACCTGCATGTTAGCTTTCAGTGACTCATGAACAAGGACACTCAAGTCCCTTTGAAATTCAACACTTCCCAGCCTCTCACCATTTAAGAAATACTCTGTATTTCTGTTTTCTCTACCAAAGTGGATAACCTCACATTGCTCTACATGGTATTCCATCTGCCAAATTTTTGTCCACTCACTTAACCTCTCCAAATCCCCTTGAAGCACCTTTGCATCCTTCTTGCAACTGACACTTCCACCTAGTTTTGTGTCATCTGCAAACTTGGAAATATTACATTTAATCCCCACATCCAAATCATTGATATAGATTGTGAATATCTGGGGCCCAAGCACTGATCCTTGTGATACCCCACTAGTCACAGTCTGCCAATCTAAAAATGACCCGTTTATTCCTACTCTCTGTTTTCTGTCCGTTAACCAATTCTCAGTCCATATCAGTATATTCCCCCAATCCCATGCTCTCTAATTTTGTTTACCAACCTCTTTTGTGGGACCTTTCGTAAGCTTTCTGAAAATCTAAATATACCACATCCACCAGTTCACCCTTATCTACTCTGCTGGTTACATCCTCAAAAAACTCCAACTGGTTTGTTAAACACAATTTCCCTTTCATAAATCCATGTTGACTCTGCTCAATCTTACCATTATTTTATAAGTGTCCCGTTATCACATCCTTTATTCTAGATTCTAGCATTTTCCCTACAACTGATGTCAGGTTAACCATTCCAGAGTCTTTAGAATTTTGAAAGATGACAACCAATGCATCTATTATCTCTACAGCCACCTCTTTCAACACTCTGGGATGTAGATCATCAGGTCCAGGGGATTTATCTACTTTAAGTCCCATTAATTTCTCTAGCACTTTTTTTTACCAACAATATCTTGCAGTTCATTGTTTACACTAGTCCCTTGCTTCTCCATTATTTCTGGGAGGTTTTTAGTAATTTCCTCCATGAAGACAGACACAAAGGACGGCGCAGTGGTTAGCACCGCAGCCTCACAGCTCCAGGGACTCGGGTACAATTCTGGGTACTGCCTGTGCGGAGTTTGCAAGTTCTCCCTGTGACCGTGTGGGTTTTCGCTGGGTGCTCCAGTTTCCTCCCACAGCCAAAGACTTGCAGGTGATATGTAAATTGGCCATTGTAAATTGCCCCTAGTATAGGTAGGTGGTAGGGAATATGGGATTACTGTAGGGTTAGTATAAATGGGTGGTTGTTGGTCGGCACAGACTCGGTGGGCCGAAGGGACTGTTTCAGTGCTGTATCTCTAAAATTTTAAAAAAACAACGTATTTGTTTAGTTTCTCTACCAATTCCTTATACCCCATTATAAATTCTCCTGACTCCGCTTATAATGGACCCACATTTGTCTTTGCAAATCTTTTCCTTTTTACATGCCTATAGAAGATTTTTACAGTTGTTTTTATGTCTCTCGCTGGTTTACTCTCATATTCTATTTTTCCTTTCTTAATCTTTTTCTTGGTCCTCCTTTGTAGAATTCTGAAATGCTCCTAATCCTAAGGCTTACCATTTTTTTGGCAACTTTATACGCCTTTTCTTTTGCGCTTATACAATCCCTGATTTCTTTCATTAGCCATGGTTGGAACACTTTCCTTGCTGGGCTTCTGTGCATTCAAGGAATATATTTTTGTTGTAAACTATGTATTAGTTCTTTAAATGTTATCCATTGCCTGTCTACTGTCATACCGTTTAATGTAGTTTCCCAATCGACCGTAGCCAATTTTCCCTTCATACTTAGATTTAAGATCCTAGTTTCTGATTGAACTGCATCACTTTCAAACTTAATGTCAAATTCTATCATATTATGGTCACTGTTTCCTAAAGGTTCCTTGACAGCAAGATTGTTAATTTGCCCTTTTTCATTGCACAATACGAGATATAAATAGCCCATTCCTTAGTTGGTTCCTCAACGTACTGCTCTAGAAAACAATCTTGCATACATTCCACGAATTTATCCTCCACAATATCAGTGCTGATGAAGTTTATCCAATCTATATGTAGATTGAAATCCCCCATGATTACTGTATTACCCTTGTTACATGCACCTCTGATTTCCTGATTTATACTGTGATTTACATTACCAGTGCTGTTTGGTGGCCGATAAACAACTCTGACCAATGTTTTCTGCCCCTTGCAGTTCCTTTGTTCCATCCAAACTGATCCTACATCTTGATTTTTAGAACTAAGGTCATCTCTCACTATAGTACTAATGCCGTCTTTAATTAATAGAGCTACCCCATCACCTTTTCCCAGCTTCCTGTCCTTCCTGAGTTTCATGTACCCTGGATATTCAGGTCTCAGCTTTGGTTTCCTTGTTGCCATGTCTCTGTAATGACTATCAGGTCATACATATGAATTTCTATTTGAGCTGACAATTCATCTGTTTTATTGCAAATGCTGTAGGCATCCAGATACAGAGACCTTAATTCAGGTTTTTTTTTACTGTTTTTGTAAACTCTGGCCCTATCTGCTGACACATGCTAAAGTTTGCAATCACTGTCCCTTCCTGCCAAATGCTGATCATGATGACCTTTCTTGCGACCTTGATCTATTGCCTTGTCACTTCCTGTTAATTTACTCAATCTTCAAATACATGATTTCTTCTGCCCTCTATTTAGTTTAAAGCCCTCTCTACCTCCCTAGTTTTAAGACCTGCTAGAACACTGGTCCCGGCACAGTTCAGGTAAAGTCCATCCCAACAGTACAGCCTCCAACTTTTTCGGTACTGGTGCCAGTGCCCCATGAACCGGAACCCATTTCTCCCACACCAGTCTTTGAACCACACATTCATCTCTCTAATCATATTTACCCTTTGCTAATTTGCATGTGGCTTGGGTAATAATCCAGAGATTATTACCTTTGAGGTTCTGCTTTTTAATTTAGTGCCTAGCTCCTCATTCTCCCTATGCAGAACCTCCTTCCAAGTCCTATCTATGTCACCGTTACCTACATGGACCACAACCACTGGATCCTCCCCCTCCCACTGCAAGTTCCTCTCCAGCCCTGAGCAAATGTCCCGATCCCTAGCACAGGGCAGGCAACACAGTCTTCTGGACTCTCGCTCTCAGCTGCAGAGAACAGGGTCTATCCTCCTGGCTATACTGTCCCCTATCACCACTACATTCCTTTTAACTTTCCACCAATTGAACGGCTTCCTGTACCATGGTGCCATGGTCAGTCTGCTCATGCACACTACAGACCTCACTCTTATCCATACAAGATGCAAGAATCTTGAACTTGTTGCTCAATTGCAAGGGCTGAGGCTCCTCCACTCCCACCTTCACGATCCTCTTACCTGCCTGGCTTGCAGTCATGTCCCCCTGCCCCTGACCACTGACCAAATCAAAAGACCCTATCCATAGAGATGTGACTGCCTTCTGGAACAAAGTGCGCGGGGAACTTTCCGCCTCTCTGATCTGTTGCAATGTCTGCAGTTCGGCCTCCAGTTCATCTTGTCTGAGCTGAAGCTCCTCAAGCCACAGAAACTTAATGCTGACTTGGTTACCATGGCATCCAGGAGCTCCCACATACTGCAGCTGTGAGACATTACCTATCCTGCCATCTTTATTGTGTTAATTAAGTTAATTTTTCTCAATTAATTTATAGCTCCCCCCTTTACCAAACACCTTCACTCACCAAACTCCCTTCTTCACACTCTGTGCACCTGAGCAGCAGGCAGTGCAGACCCGAAGAGGAATGATGGAAAGAGGAACGGGATTGAATCTGTGACCTTAGCAACATGCCCTAAACAACTGAGCTAACTGGGCATTGCCATCAGTCATAAGACTCCACATGCATCAAGAAACGAAAATACTTTGGACGATTAGCCTGCAGAACCAGACCCTGAACAGAAATGGAGCTGTGAGATTGAAGCACCAACAGGCCTCAGACCGCCGTCACGTACTGACTTGTCAGGGCCTTATATATTCATCACCTTAGTTTACAGACATGAGACAATATCCAGTAACACACGTTGAAGCGAATTCAGGGAAAATGACCAATTGAACGTTATAATAACAGTTACAGATACAGCATCTTGCGCCTGGTGAAATCATCAAGTGGGCTCCACATGACGCGAATCAAACATCAAGAAATCAAGACAAGATGGAGAAAAGAGACTGAAGGTAAACACAGAGAGGGAACTATGGACTGTACTGGGTAAAATTCATTCCCACAATCAGAGACACACACCTACAGACAGTACTGGGTAACACACCTACACTCAGAAACGCACACCTACAGACAGTACTGGGTAACACACCTACACTCAGAAACGCACACCTACAGACAGTACTGGGTAACACACCTACACTCAGAGACACACACCTACAGACAGTACTGGGTTACACGCCCACATTCAGACTCACACCTACAGACAGTACTGGGTAACACACCTACACTCAGAGACACACACCTACAGACAGTACTGGGTTACACGCCCACATTCAGACTCACACCTACAGACAGTACTGGGTAACACACCCACACTTAGAGTCACACACCTACAGACTGTACTAGGTAACACACCCAGACTCCGAGACACTCATCTACAGACAGTACTGGGTAATACACTCACATTCAGAGACAAACACGTACAGACAGTACTGGGTTACACACTCACACTCAGAGACACACACCTACAGACAGTACTGGTTAATACACTCAGACTCAGAGACAAACACGTACAGACAGTACTGGGTAACACACTCACTCTCTGAGACACACACCTACAGACACTACTGGGTAACACACTCACACTCAGAGACACACACCTACAGACAGTACTGGGTAACACACTGACACTCAGAGACACATACCTACAGTCAGTCTGGGTAACACACTCACACTCAGAGACACACACCTACAGACAGTACTGGGTAACACACCCATACTCAGAGATACACACCTCCAGACAGTACTGGGTAAGACACTCACACTCAGAGACACATACTTACAGACAGTACTGGGTAACACACCCACACTCAAAGACACATACCTACAGTCAGTCTGGGTAACACACTCACACTCAAAGACACATACCTACAGTCAGTCTGGGTAACACACCCACACTCAGAGAAACCCATCTGCAGACAGTACTGGGTAACAGTAACACCCACACTCAGAAATACACACCTACAGACTCCACTGGGTGACAGTCACAGACACACATCTGCAGAGAGTACTGGGCAACACACTCACACTCAGAGACACACACCTACAGACAGTACTGGGTAACACACACACTCAGAGACACACACCTACAGACAGTACTGGGTAATACACCCACACTCAGAGACACATATCTACAGACAGTACTGGGTAACACACCCACACTCAGAGACACACACCTACAGACAGTGCTGGGTAACACACCCACACTCAGAGAAACCCATCTGCAGACAGTACTGGGTAACAGTAACACCCACACTCAGAGATACACACCTACAGACTCCACTGGGTGACAGTCACAGACACACATCTGCAGAGAGTACTGGGTAACACTTTCACACTCAGAGACACACACCTACAGACAGTACTGGGGAACACACCTACTCTCGGCGACACGCATCTACAGACAGTACAAGGTAACACACTCACACTCAGAGACATACACCTACAGTCATTCTGGGCAACACATCCACACTCAGAGACACACATCTACAGACAGTACTGGGTAACACACCTACTCTCGGCGACACGCATCTACAGACAGTACAGGGTAACACACTCACACTCAGAGACACACATCTACAGACAGTACTGGGTAACACACTCACACTCAGAGACATACACCTACAGTCATTCTGGGCAACACACCCACACTCAGAGAAACCCATCTGCAGACAGTACTGGGTAACAGTAACACCCACACTCAGAGTTACACAACTACAGACTCCACTGGGTGACAGTCACAGACACACATCTGCAGAGAGTACTGGGTAACACATTCACACTCAGAGACACACACCTACAGACAGTACTGGGTAACACACCTACTCTCGGCGACACGCATCTATAGACAGTACAGGGTAACACACTCACACTCAGAGACACACATCTACAGACAGTACTGGGTAACACACTCACACTCAGAGACATACACCTACAGTCATTCTGGGCAACACACCCACACTCAGAGACACACATCTACAGACAGTACTGGGTAACAGTCGCCCCCACACTCAGAGATACCCACCTACAGACGGTACTGGGTAACATTCATACCCACAATCACACATCTACAGATAGGACTGGGTAACACACTCATACTCAGAGACACACAACTACAGATAGTACTGGGTAACACACTCACACTCAGCGACACACACCTACAGACAGTACTGGGTAACACACCAACCCTCAGAGATACACACCTACAGATAGTACTGGGTAACACACCCACACTCAGACACACACACCTACAGACATTTTTGGGTAACACACTCACACTCAGAGGCACACACCTACAGACAGTGCAGGGTAACAGTCACCCCGACACTCAGAGATACACACATAGAGACTCCACTGGTTAACAGTCACGGACACACATCTGCAGACAGTACTGGGTACAACACTCATACTCAGAGACTCACAGCTGCAGACAGTACTGGGTAACACACCCACACTCAGAGTAACACACCTACAGACTGTACTGGGTAACACACCCAGACTCCGAGACACCCATCTACAGACAGTACTGGGTAACACACCCAAACTCAGAGTCACACACCTACAGACTGTACTGGGTAACACACTCACATTCAGAGACAAACACGTACAGACAGTACTGGGTAACACACTCACACTCAGAGACACACACCTACAGACAGTACTGGGTAACACACCCACACTCGGAGTCACACACCTACAGACAGTACGAGGTAACACACTCACACTCAGAGGCACATACCTGCAGACAATTCTGGGTAACACACTCACACTCAGAGACACACACCTACAGTCAGTCTGGGTAACACACCCACACTCAGAGATACACATCTGCAGACAGTAGTGGGTAACACACTCAGACTCAGAGACAGACACACGTACAGACAGTACTGGGTATCACACCCATACTCAGAGACACACACCTACAGTCTGTCTGGGTAACACACCCAAACTCAGAGATACACACCTGCAGACAGGACTGCGTAACATACTGACACTCGGAGACACACACCTACAGTCACTCTGGGTAACACACCCACACTCAGAGACACACATCTACAGACAGTACTGGGTAACAGTCACACCAACACTCAGAGATAAACACCGACAGACTCGTCTGGGTAACAGTCGCAGACACACATCTGCAGACAGTACTGGGTAACACACTCACACTCAGAGACACCCATCTACAGATAGTACTGGGTAACACACTCACTCTCAGAGACACACACCTACAGAGAGTACTGGGTAACACACCCGCACTCAGAGATACACTCCTACAGAGAGTACTGGGTAACACACCCACACTCGGAGTCACACACCTACAGACAGTACTAGGTAACACACTCACAGTCAGAGGCACATACCTGCAGACAATTCTGGGTAACACACCCACACTCAGAGATACACATCTGCAGACAGTAGTGGGTAACACACTCAGACTCAGAGACAGACACACGTACAGACAGTACTGGGTATCACACCCATACTCAGAGACACACATCTACAGAAAGTACTGGGTAACACACACACTCAGAGAAACGCACCTACAGGCAAGACTGGGTAACACACTCACACTCAGAGACACACACCTACAGACAGTGCAGGGTAACAGTCACACCCACACTCAGAGACACACACCGAAAGACAGTACTGGGTAACACACCCACACTCAGAGAAAGGCATCTGCAGACTGTACTGGGTAACAGTAAGAACCACACTCAGAGATGCACACCTACAGACTCCACTGGTTGACAGTTAATGACACACATCTGCAGAGAGTACTGGGTAACACACTCACACTCAGAGACACACAGCTACAGACAGTACTGGGTAATACACCCACACTCAGAGACACATATCTACAGACAGTACTGGGTAACACACTCACACTCAGAGACACAAACATACAGACAGTACTGGGTAACACACCCACTCTCAGCGACACGCATCTACAGACAGTACTGGGTTACAGTCACACCTGCACTCAGAGATACACACCGACAGACTCCTCTGGGTTTCAGTCGCAGACACACATCTGCAGACAGTACTGGGTAACACACTCACACTCAGAGACACACACCTCCAGAGAGTACTGGGTAACATACCCGCACTCAGAGATACACTCCTACAGAGAACACTGGGTAACACACTCACACTCAGAGACACCCTTCTACAGATAGTACTGGGTAACACACTCACTCTCAGAGACACACACCTACAGAGAGTACTAGGTAACACACTCACACTCAGAGGCACATACCTGCAGACAATTCTGGGTAACACACTCACACTCAGAGACACACACCGACAGTCAGTCTGGGTAACACACCCACACTCAGAGATACACATTTACAGACAGTAGTGGGTAACACACTCAGACTCAGAGACAGACACACGTGCAGACAGTACTGGGTATCACACCCATACTCAGAGACACACATCTACAGAAAGTACTGGGTAACACACTCACACTCAGAGAAACGCACCTACAGGCAGGACTGGGTAACACACTCACACTCAGAAACACACACCTACAGACAGTGCAGGGTAAAAGTCACACCCACACTCAGAGACACACACCGAAAGACAGTACTGGGTAACACACCCACACTCAGAGAAACCCATCTGCAGACAGTACTGGGTAACAGTAAGAACCACACACCTACAGACTCCACTGGTTGACAGTCAAAGACACACAACTGCAGAGAGTACTGGGTAACACACTCACACTCCGAGACACACAGCTACAGACAGTACTGGGTAACACACTCACACTCAGAGACACACACCTACAGACAGTACTGGGTAACACACCCACTCTCAGCGACACGCATCTACAGACAGTAATGGTTAACACACGCACACTCAGAGACACACATCTACAGACAGTACTGGGTAACACACTCACACTTAGAGACAAACACGTACAGACAGTACTGGGTAACACACCCATACTCAGAGACACTCATCTGCAGACAGTACTGCGTTACACACTCACACTCATAGACACACTCCTACAGACAGTACTGGGTAACACACCCACACTCAGAGACACATATCTGTAGACAGTGCTGGGTAACACACCCACACTCAGAGACACACACCTGCACACAATTCTGGGTAACACACTCACACTCAGAGACACACACCTACAGTCAGTCTGGGTAACGCGCCCACACTCAGATACACTCATCTGCAGACAGTACTGCGTTACGCACTCACACTCAGAGACACACTCCTACAGAAAGTACTGGGGAACACACCCATACTCAGAGACACACACTTACAGACAGTACTGGGTAACACACTCACACTCAGAGACACACACCTATAGTCAGTCTGGGTAACACACCCACACTCAGAGATACACAGCTATAGACAGTACTGGGTAACACACCCACACTCAGAGATACACACGTACAGAAAGTACTGGGTAACACACTCACACTCAGAGACACACACCTTCGGACAGTAATGGGTAATACACCCACACTCAGAGACACATATCTACAGACAGTACTGGGTAACACACTCACTCTCAGAGACACACATATACAGACCGTACTGGGTAATACACCCACTCTCAGCGACACGCATCTACAGACAGTACTGGGTAACACACGCACACTCAGAGACACACATCTACAGACAGTACTGGGTAACACACTCACACTCAGTGACACACACCCACAGACAATACTGGGTAACACACTGACACTCAGAGACACATACCTACAGTCAGTCTGGGTAACACAGTCACACTCAGAGACACATACCTACAGACAGTACTGGGGAACACACCCATACTCAGAGATACACACCTCCAGACAGTACTGGGTAAGACACTCACACTCAGAGACACACACTTACAGACAGTACTGGGTAACATACTTACACTCAGAGACACACACCTGCAGACAGTACAGGGTAACAACACACACTCAGAGACACACTCCTCCAGATAGTACTAGGTAAACACACTCACACTCAGAGACACACACCTACAGAGAGTACTGGGTAACACACCCGCACTCAGAGATACACTCCTACAGAGAGTACTGGGTAACACACCCACACTCGGAGTCACACACCTACAGACAGTACTAGGTAACACACTCACAGTCAGAGGCACATAACTGCAGACAATTCTGGGTAACACACTCACACTCAGAGACACACACCTACAGTCATTCTGGGTAACACACCCACACTCAGAGATACACATCTGCAGACAGTAGTGGGTAACACACTCAGACACAGAGACAGACACACGTACAGACAGTACTGGGTATCACACCCATACTCAGAGGCACACACCTGCAGTCAGTCTGGGTAACACACCCAAACTCAGAGATACACACCTGCAGACAGGACTGCGTAACATACTGACACTCGGAGACACACACCTACAGTCACTCTGGGTAACACACCCACACTCAGAGACACACATCTACAGAAAGTACTGGGTAACAGTCACACCTACACTCAGAGATACACACCGACAGACTCCTCTGGGTAACAGTCGCAGACACACATCTGCAGACAGTACTGGGTAACACACTCACACTCAGAGACACACACCTACAGAGAGTACTGGGTAACACACCCGCACTCAGAGATACACTCCTACAGAGAGTACTGGGTAACACACTCACACTCAGAGACACCCATCTACAGATAGTACTGGGTAACACACTCACTCTCAGAGACACACACCTACAGAGAATACTGGGTAACACACCCGCACTCAGAGATACACTCCTACAGAGAGTACTGGGTAACACACCCACACTCGCAGTCACACACCTACAGACAGTACTAGGTAACACACTCACACTCAGAGGCACATACCTGCAGACAATTCTGGGTAACACACTCACACTCAGAGACACACACCTACAGTTATTCTGGGTAACAGACCCACACTCAGAGATACACATCTGCAGACAGTAGTGGGTAACACACTCAGACTCAGAGACAGACACACGTACAGACAGTACTGGGTATCACACCCTTACTCAGAGACACACATCTACAGAAAGTATTGGGTAACACACACACTCAGAGAAACGCACCTACAGGCAGTACTGGGTAAAACACTCACACTCAGAAACACACACCTACAGACAGTGCAGGGTAACAGTCACACCCACACTCAGAGACACACACCTAAAGACAGTACTGGGTAACACACCCACACTCAGAGAAACCCATCTGCAGACAGTACTGGGTAACAGTAAGAACCACACTCAGAGATACACACCTACAAACTCCACTGGTTGACAGTCAAAGACACACAACTGCAGAGAGTACTGGGTAACACACTCACAATCCGAGACACACAGCTACAGACAGTACTGGGTAACACACTCACACTCAGAGACACACACCTACAGACAGTACTGGGTAACACACCCACTCTCAGCGACACGCATCTACAGACAGTAATGGTTAACACACGCACACTCAGAGACACACATCTACAGACAGTACTGGGTAACACACTCACACTCAGAGACAAACACGTACAGACAGTACTGGGTAACACACCCATACTCAGAGACACTCATCTGCAGACAGTACTGCATTACACACTCACACTCATAGACACACTCCTACAGACAGTACTGGGTAACACACCCATACTCAGAGACACACACTTACAGACAGTACTGGGTAACACACCCACACTCAGAGACACATATCTGTAGACAGTGCTGGGTAACACACTTACACTCAGAGACATACACCTACAGACAGTACAGGGTGACAACCCGCGCTCAGAGACACACTCCTCCAGACAGTACTCGGTAACACACTCACACTCAGAGACACACACCTGCACACAATTCTGGGTAACACACTCACACTCAGAGACACACACCTACAGTCAGTCTGGGTAACACACTCACACTCAGAGACACATACCTACAGACAGTACTGGGTTACACGCCCACATTCAGACTCACACCTACAGACAGTACTGGGTAACACACCTACACTCAGAGACACACACCTACAGACAGTACTGGGTTACACGCCCACATTCAGACTCACACCTACAGACAGTACTGGGTAACACACCCACACTTAGAGTCACACACCTACAGACTGTACTAGGTAACACACCCAGACTCCGAGACACTCATCTACAGACAGTACTGGGTAATACACTCACATTCAGAGACAAACACGTACAGACAGTACTGGGTTACACACTCACACTCAGAGACACACACCTACAGACAGTACTGGTTAATACACTCAGACTCAGAGACAAACACGTACAGACAGTACTGGGTAACACACTCACTCTCTGAGACACACACCTACAGACACTACTGGGTAACACACTCACACTCAGAGACACACACCTACAGACAGTACTGGGTAACACACTGACACTCAGAGACACATACCTACAGTCAGTCTGGGTAACACACTCACACTCAGAGACACACACCTACAGACAGTACTGGGTAACACACCCATACTCAGAGATACACACCTCCAGACAGTACTGGGTAAGACACTCACACTCAGAGACACATACTTACAGACAGTACTGGGTAACACACCCACACTCAAAGACACATACCTACAGTCAGTCTGGGTAACACACTCACACTCAAAGACACATACCTACAGTCAGTCTGGGTAACACACCCACACTCAGAGAAACCCATCTGCAGACAGTACTGGGTAACAGTAACACCCACACTCAGAAATACACACCTACAGACTCCACTGGGTGACAGTCACAGACACACATCTGCAGAGAGTACTGGGCAACACACTCACACTCAGAGACACACACCTACAGACAGTACTGGGTAACACACACACTCAGAGACACACACCTACAGACAGTACTGGGTAATACACCCACACTCAGAGACACATATCTACAGACAGTACTGGGTAACACACCCACACTCAGAGACACACACCTACAGACAGTGCTGGGTAACACACCCACACTCAGAGAAACCCATCTGCAGACAGTACTGGGTAACAGTAACACCCACACTCAGAGATACACACCTACAGACTCCACTGGGTGACAGTCACAGACACACATCTGCAGAGAGTACTGGGTAACACTTTCACACTCAGAGACACACACCTACAGACAGTACTGGGGAACACACCTACTCTCGGCGACACGCATCTACAGACAGTACAAGGTAACACACTCACACTCAGAGACATACACCTACAGTCATTCTGGGCAACACATCCACACTCAGAGACACACATCTACAGACAGTACTGGGTAACACACCTACTCTCGGCGACACGCATCTACAGACAGTACAGGGTAACACACTCACACTCAGAGACACACATCTACAGACAGTACTGGGTAACACACTCACACTCAGAGACATACACCTACAGTCATTCTGGGCAACACACCCACACTCAGAGAAACCCATCTGCAGACAGTACTGGGTAACAGTAACACCCACACTCAGAGTTACACAACTACAGACTCCACTGGGTGACAGTCACAGACACACATCTGCAGAGAGTACTGGGTAACACATTCACACTCAGAGACACACACCTACAGACAGTACTGGGTAACACACCTACTCTCGGCGACACGCATCTATAGACAGTACAGGGTAACACACTCACACTCAGAGACACACATCTACAGACAGTACTGGGTAACACACTCACACTCAGAGACATACACCTACAGTCATTCTGGGCAACACACCCACACTCAGAGACACACATCTACAGACAGTACTGGGTAACAGTCGCCCCCACACTCAGAGATACCCACCTACAGACGGTACTGGGTAACATTCATACCCACAATCACACATCTACAGATAGGACTGGGTAACACACTCATACTCAGAGACACACAACTACAGATAGTACTGGGTAACACACTCACACTCAGCGACACACACCTACAGACAGTACTGGGTAACACACCAACCCTCAGAGATACACACCTACAGATAGTACTGGGTAACACACCCACACTCAGACACACACACCTACAGACATTTTTGGGTAACACACTCACACTCAGAGGCACACACCTACAGACAGTGCAGGGTAACAGTCACCCCGACACTCAGAGATACACACATAGAGACTCCACTGGTTAACAGTCACGGACACACATCTGCAGACAGTACTGGGTACAACACTCATACTCAGAGACTCACAGCTGCAGACAGTACTGGGTAACACACCCACACTCAGAGTAACACACCTACAGACTGTACTGGGTAACACACCCAGACTCCGAGACACCCATCTACAGACAGTACTGGGTAACACACCCAAACTCAGAGTCACACACCTACAGACTGTACTGGGTAACACACTCACATTCAGAGACAAACACGTACAGACAGTACTGGGTAACACACTCACACTCAGAGACACACACCTACAGACAGTACTGGGTAACACACCCACACTCGGAGTCACACACCTACAGACAGTACGAGGTAACACACTCACACTCAGAGGCACATACCTGCAGACAATTCTGGGTAACACACTCACACTCAGAGACACACACCTACAGTCAGTCTGGGTAACACACCCACACTCAGAGATACACATCTGCAGACAGTAGTGGGTAACACACTCAGACTCAGAGACAGACACACGTACAGACAGTACTGGGTATCACACCCATACTCAGAGACACACACCTACAGTCTGTCTGGGTAACACACCCAAACTCAGAGATACACACCTGCAGACAGGACTGCGTAACATACTGACACTCGGAGACACACACCTACAGTCACTCTGGGTAACACACCCACACTCAGAGACACACATCTACAGACAGTACTGGGTAACAGTCACACCAACACTCAGAGATAAACACCGACAGACTCCTCTGGGTAACAGTCGCAGACACACATCTGCAGACAGTACTGGGTAACACACTCACACTCAGAGACACCCATCTACAGATAGTACTGGGTAACACACTCACTCTCAGAGACACACACCTACAGAGAGTACTGGGTAACACACCCGCACTCAGAGATACACTCCTACAGAGAGTACTGGGTAACACACCCACACTCGGAGTCACACACCTACAGACAGTACTAGGTAACACACTCACAGTCAGAGGCACATACCTGCAGACAATTCTGGGTAACACACCCACACTCAGAGATACACATCTGCAGACAGTAGTGGGTAACACACTCAGACTCAGAGACAGACACACGTACAGACAGTACTGGGTATCACACCCATACTCAGAGACACACATCTACAGAAAGTACTGGGTAACACACACACTCAGAGAAACGCACCTACAGGCAAGACTGGGTAACACACTCACACTCAGAGACACACACCTACAGACAGTGCAGGGTAACAGTCACACCCACACTCAGAGACACACACCGAAAGACAGTACTGGGTAACACACCCACACTCAGAGAAAGGCATCTGCAGACTGTACTGGGTAACAGTAAGAACCACACTCAGAGATACACACCTACAGACTCCACTGGTTGACAGTTAATGACACACATCTGCAGAGAGTACTGGGTAACACACTCACACTCAGAGACACACAGCTACAGACAGTACTGGGTAATACACCCACACTCAGAGACACATATCTACAGACAGTACTGGGTAACACACTCACACTCAGAGACACAAACATACAGACAGTACTGGGTAACACACCCACTCTCAGCGACACGCATCTACAGACAGTACTGGGTTACAGTCACACCTGCACTCAGAGATACACACCGACAGACTCCTCTGGGTTTCAGTCGCAGACACACATCTGCAGACAGTACTGGGTAACACACTCACACTCAGAGACACACACCTCCAGAGAGTACTGGGTAACATACCCGCACTCAGAGATACACTCCTACAGAGAACACTGGGTAACACACTCACACTCAGAGACACCCTTCTACAGATAGTACTGGGTAACACACTCACTCTCAGAGACACACACCTACAGAGAGTACTAGGTAACACACTCACACTCAGAGGCACATACCTGCAGACAATTCTGGGTAACACACTCACACTCAGAGACACACACCGACAGTCAGTCTGGGTAACACACCCACACTCAGAGATACACATTTACAGACAGTAGTGGGTAACACACTCAGACTCAGAGACAGACACACGTGCAGACAGTACTGGGTATCACACCCATACTCAGAGACACACATCTACAGAAAGTACTGGGTAACACACTCACACTCAGAGAAACGCACCTACAGGCAGGACTGGGTAACACACTCACACTCAGAAACACACACCTACAGACAGTGCAGGGTAAAAGTCACACCCACACTCAGAGACACACACCGAAAGACAGTACTGGGTAACACACCCACACTCAGAGAAACCCATCTGCAGACAGTACTGGGTAACAGTAAGAACCACACACCTACAGACTCCACTGGTTGACAGTCAAAGACACACAACTGCAGAGAGTACTGGGTAACACACTCACACTCCGAGACACACAGCTACAGACAGTACTGGGTAACACACTCACACTCAGAGACACACACCTACAGACAGTACTGGGTAACACACCCACTCTCAGCGACACGCATCTACAGACAGTAATGGTTAACACACGCACACTCAGAGACACACATCTACAGACAGTACTGGGTAACACACTCACACTTAGAGACAAACACGTACAGACAGTACTGGGTAACACACCCATACTCAGAGACACTCATCTGCAGACAGTACTGCGTTACACACTCACACTCATAGACACACTCCTACAGACAGTACTGGGTAACACACCCACACTCAGAGACACATATCTGTAGACAGTGCTGGGTAACACACCCACACTCAGAGACACACACCTGCACACAATTCTGGGTAACACACTCACACTCAGAGACACACACCTACAGTCAGTCTGGGTAACGCGCCCACACTCAGATACACTCATCTGCAGACAGTACTGCGTTACGCACTCACACTCAGAGACACACTCCTACAGAAAGTACTGGGGAACACACCCATACTCAGAGACACACACTTACAGACAGTACTGGGTAACACACTCACACTCAGAGACACACACCTATAGTCAGTCTGGGTAACACACCCACACTCAGAGATACACAGCTATAGACAGTACTGGGTAACACACCCACACTCAGAGATACACACGTACAGAAAGTACTGGGTAACACACTCACACTCAGAGACACACACCTTCGGACAGTAATGGGTAATACACCCACACTCAGAGACACATATCTACAGACAGTACTGGGTAACACACTCACTCTCAGAGACACACATATACAGACCGTACTGGGTAATACACCCACTCTCAGCGACACGCATCTACAGACAGTACTGGGTAACACACGCACACTCAGAGACACACATCTACAGACAGTACTGGGTAACACACTCACACTCAGTGACACACACCCACAGACAATACTGGGTAACACACTGACACTCAGAGACACATACCTACAGTCAGTCTGGGTAACACAGTCACACTCAGAGACACATACCTACAGACAGTACTGGGGAACACACCCATACTCAGAGATACACACCTCCAGACAGTACTGGGTAAGACACTCACACTCAGAGACACACACTTACAGACAGTACTGGGTAACATACTTACACTCAGAGACACACACCTGCAGACAGTACAGGGTAACAACACACACTCAGAGACACACTCCTCCAGATAGTACTAGGTAAACACACTCACACTCAGAGACACACACCTACAGAGAGTACTGGGTAACACACCCGCACTCAGAGATACACTCCTACAGAGAGTACTGGGTAACACACCCACACTCGGAGTCACACACCTACAGACAGTACTAGGTAACACACTCACAGTCAGAGGCACATAACTGCAGACAATTCTGGGTAACACACTCACACTCAGAGACACACACCTACAGTCATTCTGGGTAACACACCCACACTCAGAGATACACATCTGCAGACAGTAGTGGGTAACACACTCAGACACAGAGACAGACACACGTACAGACAGTACTGGGTATCACACCCATACTCAGAGACACACACCTGCAGTCAGTCTGGGTAACACACCCAAACTCAGAGATACACACCTGCAGACAGGACTGCGTAACATACTGACACTCGGAGACACACACCTACAGTCACTCTGGGTAACACACCCACACTCAGAGACACACATCTACAGAAAGTACTGGGTAACAGTCACACCTACACTCAGAGATACACACCGACAGACTCCTCTGGGTAACAGTCGCAGACACACATCTGCAGACAGTACTGGGTAACACACTCACACTCAGAGACACACACCTACAGAGAGTACTGGGTAAC